>NC_092703.1:17263409-17563409 GCF_964275005.1 Diadema setosum | reverse complement strand
TTGACAGATAAGTCTTACCATTGAGGCAACATTACCTGCTTGCCCACAAGTGTCCACTGCAGTCATTGATATTCTTTTTTACACAAACTTTGTTGTGTTTTGAGGTTTCCTTTTTTTTTTTTACTACATATCTCGGCGTAACCGGCTCTGATGTCATCAACACTGTTCAGTGTAATTTGTTTAAGATTTTCAATTTATTGGCTTCTCTGCTCAAGGACCACAACAAATTCCACGAATCTATACATGGAGTTGTTGATTTATGTACTACATGATGTGAAATTATGAAAATCGTCCGGAATGTCCCTTTAAGGGACTACAATACATAACGCAATGTGATACATTCCACAGAGCAGTCATTGAGCAACATTGTAAGTTTTCCTTACATGGATTATGGAATGACGGTGTGAAACGACAAGGTACTGGCAGCAACATCAGGAGAATTGCATAACAATTAAATGCGAGCAAGCGGAGCTAGCGAGCTTGAAAATTGTGACATTTTTTCAGTCCAAAAACTGCCGTTTGTAGCGATGTTTTTTCGCTTTGGAATTTAAGGGGGGGGGTGCAATTACTGGCAGCAACATCAGGAGAATGGCATAACGATAATATGCGAGCGAGCGGGGCGAGCAAGCTTGAACATTTTGACATTTTACAGTCCAAAAACTGCCGTTTGTAGTTATCTTTTTCGCTTTAAAAATTATGGGCGGTGCACCGGGCGCAACCGCTGGCAATTACTGGCAGTAACATCAAGAGAATGGCATAATGATAAAATGCGAGCGAGCGGAGAGAGCGAGCTTGAAAATGTTGACATTTTACAGTACAAAAACTGCCGTTTGTAGCTTATACTTTTACGCTTTGGAAATTAAGGGGGCTCACCGGGCGCAACTGCTGGCAATTTACTGACAGTAACATCAGGAGAATGGCATAACGATGAAATGCGAGCGAGCGGATTTTGACATTTTACAGTCCAAAAACTGCCGTTTGTAGCTATATTTTTCGCTTTGGAAATTAAGAGGGGGGGGGGGCGCCCATAGTGCGCCACCCCCCCCCCCCCTTGATCCACCACTGGTAGTCAAGGGTGTCGGTTTATGTTCGTGATTGGGGGAGGTATGACCAGCGAAGGGGCGTCGAAGTGACCAAGCGGGGGAAAGATGTTCAAAATCTGCACTATAGAGCATCCCCAAATTGTTTGTGTTTGTGTGTGTATATGTTTTATATACATGGAAAGGTTAGGAAATAGCCCAGGTCAAGTTTTATTATTGGCAATGCAAGGCATTTTAAGATAGACTAGTTTGTATAAAGCAACACTGCAAAATCTATGATCTGGCTTTGATAACGAAGCGTAAGGTACAAAGGTGTACATTCTATATCACATTACGCAACGTTGCAGCGACTCTTTTTGCCATTCGGATGTACACTGCGCACATCCTGCTTATATTTAGAATGCCAACCAGGGATCACGCTGAATCACAATCTTTTGTCGGTTCCAGGCTTTTTCAACAACGTTCCACACTATATACCTCTTTAATCATGGTTAAAAGAAATCTTAGAAAAATATTTTATTTCTTGATCACCCTTTCATGTCGATTTCAAAAGCAGTTTACTAACCCTTGCATTACCATTTTGGTGAGGTCTTTTTTTTATTTTGTTTTTTGTTTTTGTTTTGGGGTTCATTTACCAGCAGATGGGGGGGGGGGACACGTGCCACTCCCCCCCCCCCCTTAGTTATGCCACTGCCTACGCTTTATAATAATTCCTCAGAAGCTGTTGATCTGTGTCGTAGCATCGTTCACAAGGTGGACGCTTCTACTACGCACGTTTATTTTCCAAATAAATTATCCTCTAACTCACATTTGTTTTTTATTTGCCTCAATTAATATTTAAGAAAACAGAGATGGGCAATTCTAATATTGATCTTCGGAATTTGCGAGAATATCTATAACAATAAACTATGCAGTATATACATCGGCGAGAATCAGTTTACCAACATTAATTGGTTATATTCTAACTAACATTTCTGATCATCTATACAGTATATACCTATTGACGACACACAGAATTTCTATACTTATACCAACAAAACTTGAGACAAACTGCAAATTTCATCTGCATTAGAAAAAAATATTGTTGTTCAACGACGAATTAATCACAGAAACATGAGACAATTTATTATTATGCGCAGACACAGATATTGCAGATAGCGTCTCTGAAGCGTTCTAAGATATTATTCATCTCTTATTTTGGCATGCATATCCCTGATATTGAGCAGAAACATAACACAAAAATATTTTTTTTTTCATGGACGGCAAAGGAAAATTTGTGTTCAATTAAGAAAATAAATGCCTTAAACAAAACAAAATTTGTATTCAGATTCAATACATGTATTCATTTATTGTAATCTGACAGTAACACAGTTTTTCAATCTAGCTTTAAAAGAATATAACGTTTTAAATGATTTAACATAATCTGGAAGTGTGTTCCAAAGGTTTGGTCCATTAGGTCTTATAGATTTTTGTGCAATTAAGGTTGCAGGAGGTCGTAGAGGTCGCAAGAGGTCATATAGAGGTCGCAGGAGGTCGTAGATTTGAATCCCGCCCGAATATGTAGGCCTTTGATTATTTTTTTATCGTGGCTACTACTAAACACTGATTAATTCGGTGCCTATACGTTGATGTAGAGCAATATCAATATCAATTGAAACACTTTATCAAATTGACCCCTCCTCCCCCCCCCCCGAAAAAAAAAAGAAAGTCCTCCTGATAATTTATTTATCCTAGAACACCAGAGATGTTCGCGTGCATTATCAATTCGCAAAATTTCGCGAGTCAAGGTTTCCGAAATGAAAATGCATGCGACAGTTCTTGCCTGCTATACCATATGCATTGAATGTCAGTGGCGATTCGCGAACGTTTTGTGCCACGAAAAAAGACCGTCGGCTCCAAGTCACGACAATATCATGCCGCGAAAATGTTTTGCTTTTCAACCGAGAAACTATCTTGTTTCACCATGGCTCAACTTCTGTAATAGCCTACTATTTAGAATTACTGTAACAAATCCAAAATTGATGCGTTATTTCTCGTACAGAAAAGGACATTCCAATTGGTATATATAGATTCTGTCTATTTAGCTTGTACCTCTCCTTTATCAAAACAACTATAGAACTATGAGAGTACGTGACCTCTGTACCTACCAGTCTGCACTATATTAAAGCACATCAACACAATTACTTCATTTCTTCCACGATACATTCATCCCCAACTGCAATACCAACCTCCTATCCCACACGTCATTGCAAAGATTTTCGTTTTCATTAATCCGAAGCAACTCCTCTTCCATAGTTCTATCTCATACCACGGACCTTGCAGTTAATAGAAATCACTGCCGGAACGAATCAAATCATGCGCGACACCTTTGCTTTTCTTTCAAATTTCCCATGACAAAGCATAGGCCTATTAATATCTAAAGATCAGGAAACATCTAAATATGTCATTCACGATATGCTTTATGCATTTGATATTTCGGATCACTATTCATGAATGTATTAAACATCAAACCATTCAGGAAAAATTCACGCCTTATATAGTTTAGGGCATATTGCACTCACTTCATCCCTTTATACTTGACAATCTATTTTCACCAACGCAATGCAAAACTCCAGAATATTAAATAACATGGTTTTCTCATATGCTCTGTACTTTCAATTTCCTATTATTTTTTTAGACTGCCGTCTCAAGTTATTAGCCTATTTATAACGACAGACTTCTGCATTCCAATCCCGCCAAAATCATTCTACCATGAACCAGTTAGATCACCGTTTATTCCTCTATCCTGAATTGTTAAAATCAACACAATTTTGCATTCTGTCATCAGACTACTGTATATTCAATTTTACTTATATGAGTGTACTGATTGTGCGCCTTATTGTTCTTGAAAAAAAATAAAAAGAATACTCTTTTTCATTTGGAGTACGTTCAATGCAGACAAGAGAATAAAGTCCGATTCTGAATTGAACTAAACCGAACTGATATGTTAACTTTTAATTGCTTTCTCACTGGTTGTGCGAGATCGTAATAGCTACAGAAAAATATATGATGCACTACGTACGCATCGTCGAGTCATTACGTACGCATTGTTCCGTAATAACGTACGCATGGTTCCGTCATAACGTACGCATGGCTCTGTCATTACGTACGCATCGTTCATTCATTACATACGCTTGGTTCTGTCTGAGAGTGTGCCATTTTTTCCGAATCCATGCGTATGTAATGGCAAAACCACGCGTACGTTATGAAAGAAGCATGCGTACGTTAGGAATTTCATTGAAAAATAATAGCAAATGTCCCATGCGTATGTTATGAAAGAACCATGCGTACGTTATGAAATAAGCATGCGTACGTTCTGACATGTATGCGTATGGTTTGGCACGCGTTTTGGCGGCGATGGCCTTCCATACCATCGCCGCCAAAACGCGTGCCAACACCATACGCGTGCATGTCAGAACGTACGCATGGTTGGTTCGTAACGTACGCATGGTTCTGTCATAACGTACGCATGGACATTTGTCATTATAGTTCTATGAAATTCTTAGCGTACGCATGCTACTGTCAAAACGTACGCATGCTACTATCATAACGTACGCGTGTATGGAAGGCCATCGCCGCCAAAACGCGTGTCAACACCATACGCGTATGGAAGGCCATCGCCGCCAAAACGCGTGCCAAACCATACGCATACATGTCAGAACGTACGCATGCTTATTTCATAACGTACGCATGGTTCTTTCATAACATACGCATGGGACATTTGCTATTATTTTTCAATGAAATTCCTAACGTACGTATGCTTCTTTCATAACGTACGCGTGGTTTTGCCATTACATACGCATGGATTCGGAAAAAATGGCACACTCTCAGACAGAACCAAGCGTATGTAATGAATGAACGATGCGTACGTAATGACAGAGCCATACGTACGTTATGACGGAACCATGCGTACGTAATGACTCGACGATGCGTACGTAGTGCATCATATATTTTTCTGTAGCTATTACGATCTCGCACAACCAGTGAGAAAGCAATTAAAAGTTAACATATCAGTTCGGTTTAGTTCAATTCAGAATCGGACTTTATTCTCTTGTCTGCATTGAATGTACTCCAAATGAAAAAGAGTATTCTTTTTATTTTTTTCAAGAACAATAAGGCGCACAATCAGTACACTCATATAAGTAAAATCAAATATACAGAAGTCTGATGACAGAATGCAAAATTGTGTTGATTTTAACAATTCAGGATGGAGGAATAAACGGTGATCTAACTGGTTCATGGTAGAATGATTTTGGCGGGATTGGAATGCAGAAGTCTGTCGTTATAAATAGGCTAATAACTTGAGACGGCAGTCTGAAGAAAAGAATTTTAAAGAAATATTAGGAAATTGAAAGTACAGACCATACGAGAAAACCATGTTATTTAATATTCTGGAGTTTTGCATTGCGTTGGTGAAAATAGATTGTCAAGTATAAAGGGATGAAGTGAGTGCAATATGCCTTAAACTATAGGCGTGATTTTTCCTGAATGGTTTGATGGTTTGATTAATGAAAACGAAAATCTTTGCAATGACGTGTGGGATAGGAGGTTGGTATTGCAGTTGGGGATGAATGTATCGTGGAAGAAATGAAGTAATTGTGTTGATGTGCTTTAACATAGTGCAGACTGGTAGGTACAGAGGCCACGTACTCTCATAGTTTTATAGTTGTTTTGATAAAGGAGAGGTATGAGCTAAATAGACAGAATGTATATATACACATTGGAATGTCCTTTTCTATACGAGAAATAACGCATCAATTTTGGATTTGTTACAGTAACTCTGGTTTTGAGCCATGGTGAAACAAGATAGTTTCTCGGTTGAAAAACAAAACATTTTCGCGGCATGATATTGTCGTGACTTGGAGCCGACGGTCTTTTTTCGTGGCACAAAACGTTCGCGAATCGCCACTGACATTCAATGCATATGGTATAGTAGGCAAAAACTGTCCCGTGCATTTTCATTTCGGAAACCTTGACTCGCGAAATTTTGCGAACTGATAATGCACGCGAACATCTCTGGTGTTCTAGGATAAATAAATTATCAGGAGGACTTTCTCTTTTCGGCGGGGGGGGGGGGGGGGGGGGGGGAGAGGAGGGGTCAATTTGATTAAGTGTTTCAATTGATATTGATATTGCTCTACATCAACGTATAGGCACCGAATTAATCAGTGTTTAGTAGTAGCCACGATAAAAAATAATCAAAGGCCTACATATTCGGGCGGGATTCAAATCTACGACCTCCTGCGACCTCTATGACCTCTTGCAACCTCTACGACCTCCTGCGACCTCCTGCAACCTTAATTGCACAAAAATCTGTAAGACCTAATGGACCAAACCTTTGGAACACACCTCCAGATTATGTTAAATCATTTAAAGCGTTCTATTCTTTTAAAGCTAGATTGAAAAACTGTGTTACTGTCAGATTACAATAAATGAATATTGAATCTGAATACAAATTTTGTTTTGTTTAAGGCATTTATTTTCTTAATTGAACACAAATTTTCCTTTGCCCTCCATGAAAAAAAAAAAAATTTTTGTGTTATGTTTCTGCTCAATATCGGGGATATGCATGCCAAAATAAGAGATGAATAATATCTTAGAAGACAGAGACACTATCTGTGTCTGCGCATAATGATAAATTGTCTCATGTCTCTGTGATTAATTCGTCGTTGAACAACAATATTTTTTTCTAATGCAGATGAAATCTGCACTTTGTCTCAAGTTTTGTTGGTATAAGTATAGAAATTCTGTGTGTCGTCAATACATATAGGTGCACTGTATAGATGATCAGAAATGTTAGTTAAAATATAAGCAATTAACGTTGGTAAACTGATTCTCGACGATGTATATACTGCATAGTTTATTGTTATAGATATTCTCGCATATATTCCGAAGATCAATATTAGAATTGCGCATCTCTGTTTTCTTAAATATTAATTGAGGCAAATAAAAAACAAATGTGAGTTAAAGGATAATTTATTTGGAAAATAAACGTGCGTAGTAGAAGCGTCCACCTTGTGAACGATGCTACGACACAGATCAACAGCTTCTGAGGAATTATTATAAAGCGTAGGCAGTGGCGTAACTAAGGGGGGGGGGTGGCACGTGCCCCCCCCCCCATCCGCTGGTAAATAACCCCCCCCCCCAAAAAAAAAAAATAAAAATAAAAAAAAAGACCTCACCAAAATGGTAATGCAAGGGTTAGTAAACTGCTTTTGAAATCGACATGAAAGGGTGATCAAGAAATAAGATATTTTACTAAGATTTCTTTTAACCATGATTAAAGAGGTATATAGCGTGGAACATTGCTGAAAAAGCCTGGAACCGACAAAAGATTGTGATTCAGCGTGATTCCTGGTTGGCATTCTAAATATAAGCAGGATGTGCGCAGTGTACTCAGAACATCCGAACGGCAAAAAGAGTCGCTGCAACGTTGCGCAATGTGATATAGAATGTACACCTTTGTACCTTACGCTTCGTTATCAAAGCCAGATCATTGATTTTGCAGTGTTGCTTTATACATACTAGTATATCTTAAAATGCCTTGCATTGCCAATAATAAAACTTGACCTGGGCTATTTCCTAACCTTTCCATGTATATAAAACATATACACATACAAACACAAACAATTTGGGGATGCTCTATTGTGCAGATTTTGAACATCTTTCCCCCGCTTGGTCACTTCGACGCCCCTTCGCTGGTCATACCTCCCCAATCACGAACAAAGACCCCGTTTACAGTGCGGGGCCGGGCTCGGCCGCGGCTCGGCCGCGGCCGAGTCCGGCCTCAATTGCGCGGCCGAGCCTCGCAATTTTGTCCGTTTACACTGCTGGGCTCGGCCGCGCTTTTGATTCAAACCTTTCAATATTTTGTCGTAGTGGCGCTCTGCTTGTAAACAAACGCAATTTGGTATTGTCTGGTTTTCAGACCCTTTGCCAAATGAATCCCGTGGCGACGAAGTCGCCGTTCGGGCAAAGGCCTTTGCCGAAGGAAAAAAAATCCTTTGCAGGACAAAACCACCTGAAACTATACTAGTTTTCGACGTTGAGGGGGTTAATATCCTGAATAGCGAAAGATACAGGCAGAGGGTTTGGAAGCCAGACTAAAATTGGCCGCGCAATTGGCCGCGCATTTGGCCCAGTTTGCGTTTACACCAAGAAGAGGCAGGGCTCGGCCGCGGCTCGGCCGCGGCCGAGACCACCTCCAGAGCGAGGCCAAATGCAAGGCCAATTTTGGCCTCGCATTTGGCCTTTTGCGCGTTTACACTGAAGCGGGGCTGGGCTCGGCCGCGGCTCGGCCGCGGCCGAGCCTCGCACTGTAAACGGGGTCCTAAATCGACACCCTTGACTAACAGTGGTAGATCAAGGGGGGGGGGGGGCGCACTATGGGCGCCCCCCCTTAATTTCCAAAGCGAAAAATATAGCTACAAACGGCAGTTTTTGGACTGTAAAATGTCAAAATGATCAAGCTTGCTCGCCCCGCTCGCTCGCATAATAGTATCGTCATGCCATTCTCCTGATGTTGCTGCTTGCAGTAATTGCCCACCTTAAATTCCAAAGCGAAAAAACATCGCTACAAACGGCAGTTTTTGGACTGTAAAATGTCACAATTTTCAAGCTCGCTAGCTCCGCTTGCTCGCATTTGATTGTTATGCAATTCTCCTGATGTTGCTGCCAGTAACTTGTCGTTTCACACCGTCATTCCATAATCCATGTAAGGAAAACTTACAATGTTGCTCAATGACTGCTCTGTGGAATGTATCACATTCCGTTATGTATTGTAGTCCCCGTTAAAGGGACATTCCGGACGATTTTCATAATTTCACATCATGTAGTACATAAATCAACAACTCCATGTATAGATTCGTGGAATTTGTTGTGGTCCTTGAGCAGAGAAGCCAATAAATTGAAAATCTTAAACAAATTACACTGAACAGTGTTGATGACATCAGAGCCTCATATATTTCAGAAATGTAGCAGTGCAATTCCATTACAAGACCACTTGCTCAAGAAGTTCACCTGTGAAGAATCTATGCATGCCTTCTTCTTTTGTTCTGCTTCCGTGAGCCCCGACTTATGCATTCTTATGGTGAGGCTGCCATGTCATCATCCTTGTTCATTGCACTTTGTCATAAATTTTGAAAACATTCTCATTCCTCATCCCAATCACTATAATTTCTGAAACTCTGTACTCAGTTTAGCTGATTTATAGTTGTTCAAATGTAAAAGTCTGAAAATCACCCGGAGGTCCCCTTTAAGTTTGCAGACTGACAGCGCGCACACACACATACACACGCACGCACGTACAAGCATACACACCCTCAAAATTACTTTTCCACGAGGTGAAACCCCCCCCCCCCCAAAGTCTTGACCCACGGTACGCCACTGAGCGTAAGTGTGACTTAGTATATAGTGCTTGTGATCAGAATGTTACTTTGTACTGACTTTGTGTATATGCAATGTCATATTATATGGTTTGGCCGGAAATGAAATAAAAAATGAAATGAAATGAAAATGAAATGTGGGTGAATTGGTCTGTATGAAGGCCTGATTTGAGGGAGATCACATTGACCATACACACGATATACCCTGTGTCGAGAATTAGAGTAGTTTATCGACTTGTGTCACGAACATGTTACGCACACTACCCAAAGATTGCAAATTTCAAAAAGGTGATAGCCCTAGAACGTAGTTTTGCTTCGTGTGCGTGCTATCAAAATCTTCATGCCACTCAGCGGCTGAGTACAGAATGTCTTCCGTGGCTGTGGCACAATGGGTCCTACGCCGAGATATGTAGTAAAAAAAAAAAGGAAACCTCAAAACACAACAAAGTTTGTGTAAAAAAGAATATCAATGACTGCAGTGGACACTTGTGGGCAAGCAAATGCAGGTCAAAGTTGCCTCAATGGTAAGACTTATCTATCAATCGCTACTGTCCATGTATACTTTGAACCAATGTGCGAGAAATGGGAAAATTAGATTACAAATCACGATCCACTTGCCAAAGTATTCACCTTCTCTTGTAAAGTACGTGCAAATGAGATTACCTGAGGGATCTTTTCCCAAAATACACTACCGCTGCACACGCATTTTCTCTCTCTCTCTTTTCTTTTCTTTTTTTTTTTTTTGCATTTTCTTTTTTTGCATTTTTCCGGATTTAAGAGTTATTAATTTCCGCGCATGTAGTTTCTAGATTTTCAAAACGTAGTGTTATTTCCATTCAGGCTGAATATCTTATATTATGAAGGATATGGCAATATGATCAAAGCAGGAAAGCATAATTTTTTACAGCAAAAAGTTATTGTGACGCCTTTGACAGAAACAGGTGCATGAATTGATTAACAAGCGGTGAATGTCAATAAGTAGTAGGTCCATTGTTATAATCACATAATTATTAGCTTCATTTGACGAAGTTGATCGGAAAATGATAATATAGGCTTTCCAGTGAGGATATACAGTTTCAAATATTTTCACATTATGCCTCAGATTTATGATTGAACTTTGCACATTGTTTTGGACAGGATTTACTTCTGTTCAATGTGCTTTACCATCAGGTAAAATGTAATTTCATTGAATAAATAAACAAGCGAAATATACGGCCAACATTATGCTAGTGCTCAAAGGTATCTTCAGATTGCTTGGAAAGACGGCGGCATACAATCCCAATCGCCAAAGGCACAAATGTACCTGTGGAATTCTTTTGTGAATCCATACAAAATTGACAGTTGTTTGAATAGTTACTGCCAGTTGGACCTCTTCAGATTGCTTAGAAAGACGGCGGCATAGAATCCCAATCGCCAAAGGCACAAATACACCTGTGGAATTCTTTTGTGAATCCTTACAAATTGACAGCTGTTTGAATAGTTACTGCCAGTTGGAACTCTTGTTCTTGAACCTCCTTAATTGGTATCATATAGGGACTACCGCCAAATTGGTCATTCCAACATACCCGCTATATATTGCTCACAAAATGAAAAGACTATGCGTACGTAATGACGAGACCATACGCACGTAATGACAAGACCACGCGTACGTAAGGAAAAGGCCATACGTACGTAATGACGAGACCATACGTATGTAATTCCAAGAGCTTACGTACGTAATGACAAAAATGTGTTAGACCATACGTACGTAATGACAGAAGCACACGTACGTAATGGCAAGACCACGCGTACGTTATGAGAGTAACATGCGTACGTTATGACAGTAGCATGCGTACGCTAAGAATTTCATAGAACTATAATGACAAATGTCCATGCGTACGTTATGACAGAACCATGCGTACGTTACGAAACATCCATGCGTACGTTCTGACATGCACGCGTATGGTGTTGACACGCGTTTTGGCGGCGATGGCCTTCCATATACGCGTGCATGTCAGAACGTACGCATGGTTGTTTCGTAACGTACGCATGGTTCTGTCATAACGTACGCATGGACATTTGTCATTATAGTTCTATGAAATTCTTAGCATACGCATGCTACTGTCATAACGTACGCATGTTACTGTCATAACGTACGCGTGGTCTTGCCATTACGTACGTGTGCTTCTGTCATTACGTACGTATGGTCTTGGAATTACATACGTATGGTCTCGTCATTACGTACGTATGGCATTTTCCTTACGTACGCGTGGTCTTGTCATTACGTGCGTATGGTCTCGTCATTACGTACGCATACTCTTTTCATTTCGTGAGCAATATATAGCGGGTATGTTGGAATGACCAATTTGGCGGTAGTCCCTATATGATACCAATTAAGGAGGTTCAAGAACAAGAGTTCCAACTGGCAGTTACTATTCAAACAGCTGTCAATTTTGTAAGGATTCACAAAAGAATTCACAGGTGTATTTGTGCCTTTGGCGGTTGGGATTCTATGCCGCCGTCTTTCTAAGCAATCTGAAGAGTTCCAACTGGCAGTAACTATTCAAACAGCTGTCAATTTTGTATGGATTCACAAAAGAATTCCACAGGTGCATTGTGCCTTTGGCGATTGGGATTGTATGCCGCCGTCTTTCCAAGCAATCTGAAGATACTTTTGAGCACTAGCATAATGTTGGCCGTATATTTCGCTTGTTTATTTATTCAATGAAATTACATTTTACCTGATGGTAAAGCACATTGAACAGAAGTAAATCCTGTCCAAAACAATGTGCAAAGTTCAATCATAAATCTGAGGCATAATGTGAAAATATTTGAAACTGTATATCCTCACTGGAAAGCCTATATTATCATTTTCCGATCAACTTCGTCAAATGAAGCTAATGATTATGTGATTATAATAATGGACCTACTACTTATTGACATTCATCGCTTGTTAATCAATTCATGCACCTGTTTCTGTTAAAGGCGTCACAATAACTTTTTGCTGTAAATATGCTTTCCTGCTTTGATCATATTGCCATATCCTTCATAATATAAGATATTCAGCCTGAATGGAAATAACACTACGTTTTGAAAATCTAGAAACTACATGCGCGGAAGATAATAACTCTCTTAGATCCGGAAAAATGCAAAAAAAAAAAAAAAAAAAAAGAGAGAGAGAGAGAGAGAGAGAGAGAAAATGCGTGTGCAGCGGTAGTGTATTTTGGGGAAAGATCGCTCAAGTAATCTCATTTGCACATACTTTACAAGAGAAAGTGAATACTTTGGCAAGTGGATCGTGATTTGTAATCTAATTTTCCCATTTCTCGCACATTGGTTCAAAGTATACATGGACAGTAGCGATTGACAGATAAGTCTTACCATTGAGGCAACGTTACCTGCTTGCCCACAAGAGTGTCCACTGCAGTCATTGATATTCTTTTTTACACAAACTTTGTTGTGTTTTGAGGTTTCCTTTTTTTACTACATATCTCGGCGTAACCGGCTCTGATGTCATCAACACTGTTCAGTGTAATTTGTTTAAGATTTTCAATTTATTGGCTTCTCTGCTCAAGGACCACAACAAATTCCACGAATCTATACATGGAGTTGTTGATTTATGTACTACACAATGTGAAATTATGAAAATCGTCCGGAATGTCCCTTTAAGGGACTACAATACATAACGCAATGTGATACATTCCACAGAGCAGTCATTGAGCAACATTGAAAGTTTTCCTTACATGGATTATGGAATGACGGTGTGAAACGATAAATTACTGGCAGCAACATCAGTAGAATTGCATAACAATTAAATGCGAGCAAGCGGAGCTAGCGAGCTTGAAAATTGTGACATTTTTTCAGTCCAAAAACTGCCGTTTGTAGCGATGTTTTTTTTCGCTTTGGAATTTAAGGGGGGGCAAATACTGGCAGCAACATCAGGAGAATGGCATAACGATAATATGCGAGCGAGCGGGGCGAGCAAGCTTGAACATTTTGACATTTTACAGTCCAAAAACTGCCGTTTGTAGTTATCTTTTTCGCTTTAAAAATTATGGGCGGTGCACCGGGCGCAACCGCTGGCAATTACTGGCAGTAACATCAAGAGAATGGCATAATGATAAAATGCGAGCGAGCGGAGAGAGCGAGCTTGAAAATGTTGACATTTTACAGTACAAAAACTGCCGTTTGTAGCTTATACTTTTACGCTTTGGAAATTAAGGGGGCTCACCGGGCGCAACTGCTGGCAATTTACTGACAGTAACATCAGGAGAATTGTATAACGATGAAATGCGAGCGAGCGGATTTTGACATTTTACAGTCCAAAAACTGCCGTTTGTAGCTATATTTTTCGCTTTGGAAATTAAGAGGGGGCGCCCATAGTGCGCCACCCCCCCCCCCCTTGATCTACCACTGGTAGTCAAGGGTGTCGGTTTATGTTCGTGATTGGGGGAGGTATGACCAGCGAAGGGGCGTCGAAGTGACCAAGCGGGGGAAAGATGTTCAAAATCGGCACTATAGAGCATCCCCAAATTGTTTGTGTTTGTGTGTGTATATGTTTTATATACATGGAAAGGTTAGGAAATAGCCCAGGTCAAGTTTTATTATTGGCAATGCAAGGCATTTTAAGATAGACTAGTAATTACTATGTATAAAGCAACACTGCAAAATCTATGATCTGGCTTTGATAACGAAGCGTAAGGTACAAAGGTGTACATTCTATATCACATTGCGCATCAAACAACGTTGCAGCGACTCTTTTTGCCGTTCGGATGTTCTGAGTACACTGCGCACATCCTGCTTATATTTAGAATGCCAACCAGGGATCACGCTGAATCACAATCTTTTGTCGGTTCCAGGCTTTTTCAACAACGTTCCACACTATATACCTCTTTAATCATGGTTAAAAGAAATCTTAGGAAAATATCTTATTTCTTGATCACCCTTTCATCTCGATTTCAAAAGCAGTTTACTAACCCTTGCATTACCATTTTGGTGAGGTCTTTTTTATTTTGTTTTTTGTTTTTGTTTTGGGGTTTATTTACCAGCAGATGGGGGGGGGGGGACACGTGCCACCCCCCCTTAGTTACGCCACTGCCTACGCTTTATAATAATTCCTCAGAAGCTGTTGATCTGTGTCGTAGCATCGTTCACAAGGTGGACGCTTCTACTACGCACGTTTATTTTCCAAATAAATTATCCTCTAACTCACATTTGTTTTTTATTTGCCTCAATTAATATTTAAGAAAACAGAGATGGGTAATTCTAATATTGATCTTCGGAATATGCGAGAATATCTATAACAATAAACTATGCAGTATATACATCGGCGAGAATCAGTTTACCAACGTTAATTGGTTATATTTTAACTAACATTTCTGATCATCTATACAGTATATACCTATATGTATTGACGACACACAGAATTTCTATACTTACACCAACAAAACTTGAGACAAACTGCAAATTTCATCTGCATTAGAAAAAAATATTGTTGTTCAACGACGAATTAATCACAGAAACATGACACAATTTATTATTATGCGCAGACACAGATATTGCAGATAGCGTCTCTGAAGCGTTCTAAGATATTATTCATCTCTTATTTTGGCATGCATATCCCTGATATTGAGCAGAAACATAACACAAAAATACATTTTTTCATGGACGGGAAAGGAAAATTTGTGTTCAATTAAGAAAATAAATGCCTTAAACAAAACAAAATTTGTATTCAGATTCAATATTCATTTATTGTAATCTGACAGTAACACAGTTTTTCAATCTAGCTTTAAAAGAATATAACGTTTTAAATGATTTAACATAATCTGGAAGTGTGTTCCAAAGGTTTGGTCCATTAGGTCTTATAGATTTTTGTGCAGTTAAGGTTGCAGGAGATCGCAGGAGGTCGTAGAGGTCGCAAGAGGTCATATAGAGGTCGCAGGAGGTCGTAGATTTGAATCCCGCCCGAATATGTAGGCCTTTGATTATTTTTTATCGTGGCTACTACTAAACACTGATTAATTCGGTGCCTATACGTTGATGTAGAGCAATATCAATATCAATTGAAACACTTTATCAAATTGACCCCTCCTCCCCCCCCCCGAAAAAAAGAAAGTCCTCCTGATAATTTATTTATCCTAGAACACCAGAGATGTTCGCGTGCATTATCAATTCGCAAAATTTTGCGAGTGAAGGTTTCCGAAATGAAAATGCACGCAACAGTTTTTGCCTACTAATGCATTGAATGTCAGTGGCGATTCGCGAACGTTTTGTGCCACGAAAAAAGACCGTCGGCTCCAAGTCACGACAATATCATGCCGCGAAAATGTTTTGCTTTTCAACCGACAAACTATCTTGTTTCACCATGGCTCAACTTCTGTAATAGCCTGCTATTTAGAATTACTGTAACAAATCCAAAATTGATGCGTTATTTCTCGTACAGAAAAGGACATTCCAATTGGTATATATACATTATGTCTATTTAGCTCATACCTCTCCTTTATCAAAACAACTGTTGTTGTACCTCTGTACCTACCAGTCTGCACTATGTTTAAGCACATCAACACAATTACTTCATTTCTTCCACGATACATTCATCCCCAACTGCAATACCAACCTCCTATCCCACACGTCATTGCAAAGATTTTTGTTTTCATTAATCCGAAGCAACTCCTCTTCCATAGTTCTATCTCATACCACGGACCTTGCAGTTAATCACTGCCAGAACGAATCAAATCATGCGCGACACCTTTGTTTTTCTTTCAAATCTCCCATGACAAAGCATATAGGCCTATCAATATCTAAAGATCAGGAAACATCTAAATATGTCATTCACGATATGCTTTATGCATTTGATATTTCGGATCACTATTCACGAATGTATTAAACATCAAACCATTCAGGAAAAATTCACACCTATAGTTTGAGGCATATTGCACTCACTTCATCCCTTTATACTTGACAATCTATTTTCACCAACGCAATGCAAAACTCCAGAATATTAAATAACATGGTTTTCTCATATGCTCTAAACTTTCAATTTCCTATTAGTTTTTTAAACTCTTTTCTTCAGACTGCCGTCTCAAGTTATTAGCCTATTTATAACGACAGACTTCTGCATTCCAATCCCGCCAAAATCATTCTACCATGAACCAGTTAGATCACCGTTTATTCCTCTATCCTGAATTGTTAAAATCAACACAATTTTGCATTCTGTCATCAGACTACTGTATATTTAATTTTACTTATATGAGTGTACTGATTGTGCGCCTTATTGTTCTTGAAAAAAATAGAAAGAATACTCTTTTTCATTTGGAGTACGTTCAATGCAGACAAGAGAATAAAGTCCGATTCTGAATTGAACTAAACCGAACTGATATGTTAACTTTTAATTACTTTCTCACTGGTTGTGCGAGATCGTAATAGCTACAGAAAAATATATGATGCACTACGTACGCATCGTCGAGTCGTTACGTACGCATGGTTCCGTAATAACGTACGCATGGTTCCGTCATAACGTACGCATGGCTCTGTCATAACGTACGCATCGTTCATTCATTACATACGCTTGGTTCTGTCTGAGAGTGTGCCATTTTTTTCCGAATCCATGCGTATGTAATGGCAAAACCACGCGTACGTTATGAAAGAAGCATGCGTACGTTAGGAATTTCATTGAAAAATAATAGCAAATGTCCCATGCGTATGTTATGAAAGAACCATGCGTACGTTATGAAATAAGCATGCGTACGTTCTGACATGTATGCGTATGGTTTGGCACGCGTTTTGGCGGCGATGGCCTTCCATACGCGTGGTCTTACCGTTACGTACGTGTGCTTCTGTCATTGCGTACGTATGGTCTTGTCATTACGTGCGTATGGTCTCGTCATTACGTACGCATAGTCTTTTCATTTCGTGAGCAAGCTATAGCGGGTATGTTGGAATGACCAATTTGGCGGTAGTCCCTATGTGATACCAATTAAGGAGGTTCAAGAACAAGAGTTCCAACTGGCAGTAACTACTAAGTATTCAAACAGCAGTCAATTTTGTATGGATTCACAGAAGAATTCCACAGGTACATTTGTGCCTTTGGCGATTGGGATTCTATGCCGCCGTCTTTCTAAGCAATCTGAAGATTCTTTTTAGCACTAGCATAATGTCGGCCGTATATTTCGCTTGTTTATTTATTAAATGAAATTACATTTTACCTTGTGGTAAAGCACATTGAACAGAAGTAAATCCTGTCCAAAACAATGTGCAAAGTTAAATCATAAATCTGAGGCATAATGTTGCGAAAATATTTGAAACTGTATATCCTCACTGGAAAGCCTATATTATCATTTCCGATCAACTTCGTCAAATGAAGCTAATATGATATAACCATGGACCTACTACTCATTGACATTCATCGCTTGTTAATCAATTCATGCACCTGTTTCTGTCAAAGGCGTCACAATAACATTTTGTTGTAAATATGCTTTCCTGCTTTGATCTTATTGCCATATCCTTCATAATATAAAATATTCAGCCTGGATGGAAATAATATTACGTTTTGAAAATCTAGAAGCTACATGCGCAGAAGATAATAACTCTCCTAGATCAGGAAAAATGCAACAACAACAAAAAAAAAAAAAAAAAAGAGAGAAAATGCGTGTGCAGTGGCAGTGTACCGGTATATTGGGAAATAATCGCTCAAGTAATCTCATTTGCACGTACTGAAAGAGAAAGCAAATACTTTGGCAGGTGTCATGGATCGTGATTTGTAATCTAATTTTCCCATTTCTCGCACATTGTTTCAGAGTATACATGGACAGTAGCGATTGACAGATATGTATACCATTGAAGCAACGTTACCTGCTTGCCCACAAGTGTCCACTGCAGTAATTGCTAGTCTTTTTTACACAGATTTTATTGTGCTTTGAGGTTTGTTTTTTTACTACCTATATCTCGGCGTAGGACCCATTGTGCCACAGCCATGGAAGACATTCTGTACTCAGCAGTGGCATGAAGATTTTGATAGCACGCGAACGCAGCAAAACTACTAGGGCTATCACCTTGTCAAAATTTGCAATCTTCGGGTAGTGTGCGTAACATGTTCGTGACACAAGTCGATAAACTACTCTAATTCTCGACACAGGGTATATCGTGTATAATGGTCAATGTGATCTCCCTCAAATCAGGCCTTCGTACAGACCAATTCACCCACATTCTGATCACAAGCACTTTTAGTAAAGTCACACCTACGCTCAGTGGCGTACCGTGGGTCAAGACATGGGGGGGGGGGGGCATCTCGTGGAAAAGTAATTTTGAGGGTGTGTATTCTTGTGCGTGTGTATGTGTGTGTGCGCGTGTGTGCGTGCACTGTCAGTCTGCAAACTTAACGGGGACTACAATACATAACGGAATGTGATACATTCCACAGCGCAGTCATTGAGCAACATTGTAAGTTTTCCTTACGTGGATTATTGAATGATGGTGTGAAACGACAAATTACTGGCAGCAACATCAGGAGAATTGCATAACAATAAAATGTGAGCAAGCGGAGCGAGCGAGCTTGAAAATTTTGACATTTTACAGTCCAAAAACTGCCGTTTGTAGCTATGTTTTTTTCGCTTTGGAATATAAGGGGGGCAATTATTGGCAGCAACATCAGGAGAATTGCATAACGATTAGATGCGAGCGAGCGAGGCGAGCAAGCTTAAAAATTTTGACATTTCACAGTCCAAAAACTGCCGTTTGTAGCTATATTTTTTTTCGCTTTGGAAATGAAGGGGGCGCACCTGGCGCAACTGCTGGCAATTTACTGGCAGTAACATCAGGAGAACGAGCGAGCGGATTTTGACATTTTATAGTCCCAAAACTGCCGTTTGTAGCTATATTTTTTCGCTTTGGAAATTATGGGGAATGACATAACGATAAAATGCGACCGAGCGGAGCGAGCGAGCTTGAAAATGTTGACATTTTACAGTCCCAAAACTGCCGTCTGTAGCTATACTTTTTCGCTTTGGAAATTAAGGGGGGCGCACCGGGCGCAACTGCTGGCAATAACTGGCAGCAACATCAGGAGAATGGCATAGCGATTAAATGCGAGCGAGCGGAGCGAGCGAGCTTGAAAATGTTTACATTTTACAGTCAAAAAACTGCCGTTTGTAGCTATATTTTTCGCTTTGGAAATTAAGTGGGGGGGGGGGGGCATTGAGCCCCCTTGATCCGCCACTGAGGGGGCGTCGAAGTGACCAAGCGGGGGAAAGATGTCCAAAATCTGCACTTTAGAGCATCCCCAAATTGTTTGTGTTTGTGTGTGTGTATGTTTTATATACATGGAAAGGTTAGGAAATAGCCCAGGTCAAGTTTTGTTATTGGCAATGCAAGGTATTTTAAAGATAGACTAGTATGTAAAGCAACACTGCAAAATCAATGATCTATAGCTTTGATAACGAAGCGTAAGGTACAAAAGGTGTACATTCTACATCACATTGCGCAACATTGCAGCGACTCTTTTTGCCATTGGGATGTTCTGAGTACGTCACTACTCATATCCTGCTTATATTCAGAATGCCAACCAGGAATCACGCTGAATCACAATCTTTTGTCGGTTCCAGGCTTTTTGAACTATGTTTTACACTATATAATACCTCTTTGATCATGGTTAAAAGAAATCTTAGAAAAATATCTTATTTCTTTATCACCCTTTCATGTCGATTTCAAAAGTGGTTTACTAACCCTTGAATTACCATTTTGGTAAGGTTTTTTTTTGGTTTTGATTTTTTTTTTTGGTTTTTGGTTTTTTTGTTTTTGTTTTTGTTTTTGTTTTGTTTTGTTTGTTTGTTTGTTTGTTTGTTGTGTTTTTTTTTTTTTTTTGGGGGGGGGGGGGAGGGTTATTACCAGCGGATGGGAGGGGGCACGTGCCCCCCGTAGTTACGCCACCGCCTACGCTTTATAATTCCTCAGAAGCTGTTGATCTGTGTCGTAGCATCGTTCACAAGGTGGACGCTTCTACTACGCACGTTTATTTTCCAAATAAATTATCCTCCAACTCACATTTGTGTTTTTTATTTGCCTCAATTAATATTGAAGAAAATAGAGATGAATATTTGATGGGCAATTCTAATATTGATCTTCGGAATGTACGAGAATATCTATAACAATAAACTATGCAGTATATAAACCGGCGAGAATCAGCTTAATCAACGTTAATTGGTTATATTTTAACTAACATTTCTGATCATCTAAAGTATTGATGACACACAGAATTTCTATGCTTATACCAACAAAATTTGAGATGAAGTGCAAATTTCACCTGCATTAGAAAAAATATTATTGCTGAACGACGAATTAATCACAGAAACATGAGACGATATATCATTATGCGGAGACACAGATATTGTCTCTGAAGCGTTCTAAGATATTTATATTATTATTCATCTGTTATTTTGGCAAGCATATCCCCGATATTGAGCAGAAACATAACACAGAAATAAAACTTTCATGGACGGCAAAGGGAAATTTGTGTTCAATTAAGAAAATAAATGCCTTATTATAGTCTTCGACATCAATACAAAGAAAATGTAAAGAAAATTCCACAAAAATTCATTTTTCATGAAAATTACAAATTCCATCAACTTGATACTGACATATGTTAAGGGTGGCAATTATTCCCCCTGCTTTCTGAAAGCGGCAAGTCAAGTGCTCTTTCATAATGCTATAGAAAAGTGAATTTTTGTTGATTTTCCTTTACATTTTCTTTGTATTGTTGTCCACTCATACGTCATAACCTCTAATAGTCTCCTCATCCAGCGGTTCCAACACCAAAACTTTAAGAATTCATAAGTTTTGCATCGATTGTCCGATTTTCCCCAAACCTTCACTGATGTGTTCTACTAATGTTGCTGCTTTCACTCAATCCACATTGCTCTTTGGGTTTGCGTTCCCTTTAATGGCGATTATGTTGGTATAGGGCTATAGATTATAAAGAAACAAACTGACACAAATTATTAAGCTTTCCCACATGACGCACTATATATGAAGTCTTTGAAAAATGATAGTGCAACCTACTTGGAAAATCATTAATGAGGTCATTAGTAAGCAAACGAAGGGAGATGCAAAAATTTTCAATTGAAGGCCTACATAATGAACAACGATCTCTAATCCTAGAGATAGCACACTGTTTTAATGGTTAATTTGTTAATGTAGGTCTTAAGCAGCTATAATTACACGAAGCATTTGTGTTTCCTCCATACGTGCAATCACGCTACCATGCAGTGAGGATTGATGTTGAAGTGGTGCCGATGTATATATCCCGCTGAAAATGATTTTTGTTGATTTTCTCTTTCATCTATGCATGATTCTTTAAAAAAAATACAGGGTAGGTACATTCAGTTTTAAAAAATGCTTTGCAATGGCCTCCTGTATGCAGATAAAAGGACTCATCCAAAATAAAAAGCAATGACGTGAACAAAAGAAATAAACTTAACTACGTGTATACGAACATCACAGGTATCGACAGAATTGGGAAAGTGGAGAGTGACTGTTATAGGGAATACCGAAGGGGTGTGGCAATGAATAGTGAAAACTGAAATTGTTACATTCATGGAGAAAAAAAAAAAGAAGTACATGAATTCAAGCATGCGGTTATAGACCTTAGACAAGATGTTTGGAATATTGTATTAAGAGGCAAAGTCAGCATTACTGCAATAGCTATAGGGGTCAGTTGAAATGAGAGCTACAGGTGTATGAAAAGGATCCGTTAATGGTTAATGGCACCTTCTCTCTTATCGTCTGCTCCATTTTGGTAAAAGCGATGAATGCAGGAAGAAACACAAGGGCCCTGTTGCATAAAGAACCTCAGAAAAACTCTGGTTAGAGGCGGGTGCCTACCCGAGTTTTATGGTTAGTCAATTTCTCTGGTTAAAAAAAAAAAACAAAAACAAAAAAAAACTAAGGTTACGGTACATTGGCTTTCTTTTATTTGAATAAACTTGGACGAGGATATCCGGATAAAATGCGGAAGTGCTAGTGATTTTCTCAGTTTTACGCTCCGCGCGCGCAGAGCATGCAGAGATCACCGCTGTCTAGTACAATCAAAGAGGTTCTATGATAAACTCCTCAAAATAAGTTCTGCAATTAAAGTTTGATATATCATATTTCTCTAATACCCGCATAATCTTCATCAAATATGACATCATAAGAGAGCCTGATTAATTGTCTTTAAAATGACACCTCACTTGCTATGATTGGGTGTTCTTGGAATGTGCAAAACAGCTGAGTATGGGGACAGATCAAAAGTGAAAAGTCGCAACAATTCTGCTACTGATAATGTACAGTTTTGATGAAAAAAGGCCACTGGAATAAGCAATGCTGAAATGACATCACTTTCAAAAACTCCCATTTCCTAGACATTAGATGACTGTTTGGTCAACCTTTATGTTTAATTTTAATCTACAGATACTACTGCAGTTTTTAATTCATGGATGAAGCCTGGAATCTAATGATAGTGTCACAATGCATTCTTTTCAAGCACATTGCTTCCCTGAAACGACGAAACAAATGGGAACTAGATCTGTCGTCTTTGGGACACGATACATACATGGTATAAGTCTGAACTTGATAGGCATAGCACTTTCTGAGCTAACCTCTGCACAACTTTTGGGGAGAAATAAAGAAAGAAGAAGAAAGAATCCGTACAGATACAGAAGGTGATCCGAAAGGATACTCGGATCACCTAACTACACTGTTTGACATAAAACGTTTGCTCTATTTTGCAACATTTCACATTTGACCTTTCCTCATACTCAGCATACTGTGCATTCCAGGAACACCCAATCATAGCAAGTGAGGTGTCATTTTAAAGATAATTAATCAGGCTGGCTTTCTTATGATGTCATATTTGATGAAGATTATGCGGGTATTAGAGAAATATGATATATCAAACTTTAATTGCAGAACTTATTTTGAGGAGTTTATCATAGAACCTCTTTGATTGTACTAGACAGCGGTGATCTCTGCATGCTCTGCGCGCGCGGAGGGTAAAACTGAGAAAGTCACTAGCACTTCCGCATTTTATCCGGATATCCTCGTAATGAAGATAATGCGGGTATAAGAGAAATATGATAATAGATATCAAAGTTAAATTGCAGAACTTATTTTGAGGAGTTTAGAACCTCTTTGAGTACAATGTACTGTAGTTTATCCCGCTCAGACCCGCTGCTGCCACACAAACATGTAGTATACGCACCGAACTAGAAACACAGTGGAATGCGTGTTTACCCGGGAAAAACGCAGCCACCGAAACTTGTTTAACCCACGTGACCACCGCCATTTTGCTAGGGCAATTTTTCACAGAGTGCACGCTCAAGCATGTCGGTCGGTCCGTTGCAAAATCTTGTGGATCCAACTACTCTCTCATTTTTATTTTTTAGCAATTGACCCCAAATTTGGCATGTGTGACCGTTATCAAAGATAGATGTGCGAGATATGCGGGTTTTTTTTTTTTGTAATATCGCATAATACGTTGCCATGGCAACGGCAAATTTTCGCAAAAACTTGTGGACGGAACTATACTTTTTCCTCTTTTTTTTTTTGAGTAATTAACTCCAAATTTGGCACGTGTGACCACTATTACAGGCAGATATGCAAGACACTTTTTTCATTATGGGCGTTGCCATGGCAACGGCAGATTGTCATTTTTAAAGAATGAAATGAATACATGTAGGTAGCATGATGCTTGTTACATTCTTACTGTGCCTGTATCACTACTGTAGAGATGTGTAGGGCGCTAATGCGCGGGATTTTTTTTTTTTTTGAAAGTCACTCGTAATGTAAGCTATGCAAAGCAGAGTATCTCGTTTTTGTAATGGTAGGACCTAAATGAATGTGATTGGGGACAGCTATTCGCATTTAACCGTGTAGAATGTAATGTAAACATTTGCTGGTCAGAAAACGTGTCCAGTGGGTGTATTCGATCTCCAAAAAGACGCCCCAGTCTGAGGGCTTCAAGCTGAATTGTTTCCAGAATGGCAGCCTTGGTAGCTCCAAGTGTGGCTAACCAGAGAAATTTAGATTTAACCTTTGGTCAGAGAGCTAAGGTTAAATAACCTGAGCAAGTTTCTTAAACATTAACCTGAGAAAAAACTATGGTTAAGCTTTATGCAATAGAAAAACTCTGGTTAAAAATTCTTAAGCAAATTTTCTGGATTTTAACCATGAAAAAAACAACAACAACTTTGCTTATGGCTTTAGTAACAGGGCCAAGGGCAATGATTGTATACATGTTCACTTATCTTATGCTAAGACAAACAGAGTGACATATATCTATTTTACAACAAGACAGATTGTAGCTGTGTGTTGAACTCACTCTCGAATGGGGAAGATACGGATATGAAAGCTGCATATTTAGAGATATTTTGTTACTGTGTTTAGAGCTACTTCAATAGTATATGAACGGTATCACAAGAAGTATGGTAGTACTTGCAGCGAACCACAATACAGAGTGATAGAAAGGCCAATGTTTTCTGAAAATGCCTTACAATTTTGACAAAATGATTGTCTAGGTTTATCTTGAAATTCTAATAGTTGCATAGTGAGATTTCTTTCGAATCGTGGAGACTCTTCTATTGGCAAACAATTTCATTGTTCATCTCGGATTTCGTCACAGTCTGAGCTGTTGGCGTCCCCTGAATCTTTGCCAACAAAAACTTCAAATTCAATTTCCAGAACGAGAGTCGGCAGTAAGAGAGAGTTGCAGTGGTTTTACTTTTTGTAGTCACAGGTGAGCATATATTGGGCACTCCTGGTATGATACTAGAACCAAAACTTGCTGCCGGGCGAGGCCCCATGGTCTAGTGGATAAGACGCCTGGCCGACGATCAGGAGGTTTGTTTGTTTGTTTGATTTCTACAATTTCATACTGTCACAAATGTACACACAAGTAGTTATGTACATGTATCATGGCTGTATGCATGGTTGTTTTAATGTGTACATTGTATGTACACAGGGTGACCAGAATAATGGAGAACATTCTATATGATATAGATGTAGTACATACAGGCTGAACAGATCAGTGGAGAATTTTCTATGTGGTATACAATGTAGCTACAGTACATGCATGTGACAGGAAATACATTATAGCTCACTCAATCTAGAATGATTTAACCCATTCCAGAAAATTCTAGGAAGTGCTGGCTGAGTGAGGCACTGCCCTTGTAACCCAATGTGATTGGTAGTTAATTTTGGCAATGATGTTATGCACATATTAGGCAGTGAGTCATCCAGGATTCCTGGAATTTGGACTTGCTAGTATGTTCAGGTATGTGGCCCCAGGTTGGAGAAAATTACAGAATGTACTAGAAAGGGGTGATGGATAGTATATAAGCTGGAGAAATGCTGAGGTAGGCAGAGTACCCAACACCTCTGCTCTGAGAGTTACGTCACTTCTGGCTCTGAAGCGACTTGTTATAGTCAGTCCTGTGTTACCTGCTGACCTGCTATACAAACGGTGTTTGTGGAGATAAGGCCTGGGAGACATTTTGCCTGCAGAGAATTAATTTGCCTACATTGGAGATAGACTCCATGTTTTAGTGTCAACGGACATTGTTACGGCAAAGCTGTGACGGGCTGGATTCCTTGCTGGACATTATAAAGTGAACCATCATTCAACGCATCAATTGGACGTGGTCGTCACAACGTTTGGATTCTGCGCGTTTCGCCGTGAACATATATCGTGGACTTTACCCCGGATTTATAAAGTGGATTATTGCAACCAGTGCCTTTGGAATTACGTTGGAGGAATCATTCATCAGTGCGTCAAGGATCACTCATCTGTGCATCGAACATCGTATCTGGACACTGTCAAAGGATTACTTGCTTTCAAATTTGGCTGTAAGTGATTTCACTACCGATTTATAATTGTTTTATTGATCATTATTGTACTGATGTGAAAACCGATTACGAGTCTGTACCCACAATATCAGTGTTAATAAACCGCCTGAACATTAGTTGATTGTTTCTTTTGTGCGATCATTCTCAGAGTGATTTTGGTCGTAACAATACATAAATCAAGATTCTTTTCAATAATATCACTTAAAATCAGTATTGATTTCAATGTACATGATTAAAGAAGGAAAATAAATGTGTAAATTAATTTGATTAACAAAACATAATAATATATATCGTATTTCCAAATTTCCAAATAATTACCTGAGAAATTATGCCGAAGAAGGACTGCCACTCTATTAAGCAAAAGCTTGAACACGTGGCAGCCTAGGGACCTATCTACATGATACATATGTATTGTTTGCGGAATGGGAAAATACTACAGAATATAATACACTGTAAATGCATCATGGTTTATATTCTAGTGCATAAATACGAATAGAAATAAAGTGAATTATGATGATGATGACGACAGGGTAATGATGAGAAAAAAAGTAACAATGAAGATGAAAGTGATGGTGGTGATGATGAAGGCAATGGGAATGAAATGAAATGATAGACACAGATTCAGAAACATTGCGTATATTTGTTGTAGTTTTAAATCCAATTTACAGAAAAAATGCGATCAAACAAAACAAAATTTATATTCAGATTCTATATTCGTAGATTGTAATCTGATAGTAACATAGTTTTTCAATCTAGCCTTAAAATGATATAGGCTAACGGTTTACATGATTTAACATAATCTGGAAGTGTGTTCCATAGGTTTGGTCCATTATGTCTTATAGATTTTTTTTTTGTGTGCAATTAATGTTGCAGGAGGCGCAGGAGGTCGTAGAGGTCGCAAGAAGTCATAGGGGTCGCAGGAGGTCTTAGATTGGAATTCCGCCCGAATATGTATGCCTTTGATTATTTGCGCCTTATTGTTCTTGAAAAAAAATAAAAAGAATACTCTTTTTCATTTGAAATACGTTCAATGTAGACAAGAGAATAAAGTCCGATTCTGAATTGAACTAAACCGAACTTAGCACTGGTTGTGCGAGATCGTAATAACTACAGAAAAATATATGATGCACTACGGACGCATCGTCGAGTCATTACGTACGCATGGTTCCGTCATAACGTACGCGTGGCTCTGTCATTACGTACGCATCGTTCATTCATTACATATGCTTGGTTCTGTCTGAGAGTGTGCCATTTTTTCCGAATCCATGCGTACGTAATGGCAAGACCACGCGTACGTTATGACAGAAGCATGCGTATGTTAAGAATTTCATTGAAAAATATTAGCAAATGTCCCATGCGTATGTTATGACAGAACCATGCGTACGTTCTGACATCGCGTATGGTTTGGCACGCGTTTTGGCAGCGATGGCCTTCCATATACTTTGATGTACTATTTACGTGTGTCGCTGCTCTGGCCACGGCTAGCGTGCATGATATCGATAATGATTCATAAGCGTGCGTATGCGTGCGTAAGTACAACAGAAATGGTAAGTACATACAGTACTACATTGTACGTGTATTAAAAAAAAAAAAAAATATATATATATATATATATATATATATGAAGATTTTTTTTTTTGCAAAAATCGATAAGTCCATTTTTGAAGATTTTGAAGTACGGTCTCTGTCATAAAGTACAAAATAATACCCTTTAAATGATATATTGGTTACTACATATAAAGGTATATTTCTGAAGTTATGGTCAAAAGAAGCAAAAATTTTCTTATTATTCCCTTTATTTTTCTTGACCTTTAATCGCAAATATCTCCATTTGACAAATATGGACTTATCGGTTTTTGCAAACAAACTCTTCATATATATATATATATATATATATATGTATACACGTGGAAACGTGGGCAGAAAAAGATGTATTTTCCTCGTGGGTGTACATGACAGCACGAATCAAGAAGGTACATTTGTACAATGTATACTAGCATGGAGGAGCCCATGGAGGATGTACCTCCATGGTGCTAACCGTAGCTACCGTAGTCTTCTATTATTAGTAAGGCTCTGGTAGCTACCGAACCACTTTCCACCCCACCCCATCCAACAATGGATAAATCTATAGTACTGTATACGAAATCCAATAGTAAACATGCGGTACTAACAAAAATAAATGAATGTAAAAAAAAGAATCTTATCTTTTCAAGTAACACTGCATGCATGCTGAAGACTAGATTGAAACAATTAAAAGTACAGAAATCCTCAAACAGAAAATGACAAATATTTGTGCATGAAAATAATTATTAAACACACACACACACACACACACACACGCACACACATTTGCATTGACAGTGGCAAATCGGGGGGGGGGGCACTGGGCGCACGTCCCCCTTTATTTATTTATTTTTTTTTTTTAAATGAAACAAAAAAAAAAATCAAAGGGGCGTGTTGTGCGCCCCTTAATGTTTTCTTATTTTGCGCCCCACCCCTTTCCGGATTTCCTGGATCCGCCCCTGTGATTTTGACTTAATGAATTAGCAGCTTTGATCTATATCCTTAAATGTAAGTTGTTGTTGCCGTTGTTTTAAATTATCAGTTATCATAAACTTATCAAATAAGGAAAATTAGAGAAGATTTGTGGACAGGTTATAAGAAATTTCTTGAGGCAATGACATCCTTATATCATATAATTTGCATCATATGATTGTGACCAATATTTGTTTTGTGAAAACTATAGTACACCCGTACTTACTTTACATATCTTGGGTATGATTTTCATGAAATGGCTCTACTATACTGTCAATAGCTTTATAGCTTTCACTCTATTATTTTGTCAACTGCAGAGAGTGGCAAGATATTAAGCCCTTTATATTTCTTGGGTTAATACACTCAGCAAAAAAAAAAAAAAAAAAAAAAAGAAAGTAAACACTATTTCCAGTTCATATTTTTCATAGAAGATTTAGAAAAAAATCATTGTGTCATATACCATATTAGAGGTTATTTAATTGGCTATCAACCTGGAAGGTTTATACAAAGAGAAATTCTACGCATGAGTGAACACATTCGCTTTTCTCCTCCAAGGCAGAAAAGTAAAAATTGCAGAAATTGACATTTTGAAATTCGTTCGCAAACGCCCCATAAGTCAACAATGATAACAAAAGACCAATTAAACACAATGAGAGACATGAGTGAAATAGCAGAAATAAGTTTCCGTTCCCTTGTTTCTCTATATATTCTCAAACAAAATCATAGTGGGGAAACTGAAGATAATGGAACATAATAATTTTCTGTCAACTCAAACTTTAAACTACATAGGCAGTAAGACGCAAAGGTGATAAAATGGACAGAATTTCTTATTCTCATATTTTGATTAAGGAATTTCAGAATGCATGAGACAAATTCGAGAAAAAATTATTTCACATTTTTTTTTTATATTTGGAATAACATTTCAAATTTCTACCATCTTTGTTACCATTTCTTCTTCTCTATGTGTTTTAACTACGGATTTGACTGAAGATTCTTCATTTTCTTCCATTATTTTTTTGCCTTTCTTTATCTTTTGAGGGTTGCAGAGACATTATCGAGATCATAGGCTTATTTTTGTAAACTAATTTGCATTTCTTATTGTGATGAATTTGTCTTTTGTTCTCATTGTTACATGGAAGAGCACATACGCTTGAATAACAAGTTATCCATTTTTGCATTTTTTACTTTTGTGCCTTGGAACAGAAAAACGAATGTGTTCACTCATGCGTAGGATTTCCCTTTTCATTGACCTACTAGGTTGATAGCGAATTAAATTACCTTTAAAGGTCTTGTTTACTTTTGGGAGCAGTGATTTAAAACTGTTCAAGATATAACTTTTGATGCATATGTGTAGGTCAGTTGTATCACAAAACATCCTACCATATAACATTTTTGCGATAAAGCCTAAAATATAAGGAGATATCACTATTTTTCTCATTAAACCATAACTGTAGACGGTTTAGTCTGGAAACATTTTTATTATAACTATTGTTCACATTTTGTATATTTAACAATACTTAACATCGATTATACTGGTTCAAATTTTCACATTGGTTGTTTCTACCCCTAACTCACATTTTAGAATTATTTTGAAGCACTATGCTGGGTTTTTGTTTCATCTGCAAATGGTAAACTATGCCTTTAACATGGCATATGAAATATTGCTATTAGTCAAATAATCTATGAGAAAGATGAACTTGAAAAAGTGTTTACTTTCTTTTTTTGCTGAGTGTATTTCATGTTTAACTTGGCTTGTTGAACGACAACGGATAAACACTTTACTCATGTGAATAAATCTCTACATAGCCATCTTTAGTATTAGATAGTCCTGAAAATTACCCCAAGTCCTCTCAGTGGATGGTCCATGGAACAATGTGACTCTTATCATTATTTGATTGTATGCAAAATCTTTTATAGAGAGATCCCTGTCTATCCAGTATGTGACGGAATGAGGATCAAAATAAAATTCAAAATATTTGTTCTTTCCAACTCCATGACTGTGTTAAAAGAACCTCATCCTTGCTCAAAAAAAAAAAAAAAAATGGATACAGAGTGTACACTTTAATCATGAACACTCCTCTTCACATATTAATCAGCAGTTGCTTTATATACCTTTAAAGAAACCTGCATCCCCTTGGACTTACGGTAATAGATGCACATCTATCCAGTCTGTTGGCATGACCATGCAGTTGTACAAATAGAGGCAAATTGTTGTCAATTTAGTCTCATTACATGAGCTTTCTCCCTGCCAGATTTGCAATGCAACTCCTAATCTCAAGTACTTTCATACCAATCTAAAAGATTGTAGACTTTGGGTTGGAGTTATTGGTCACAATATGTTTTGTTACTGCTTCAAGGCATAAATCAGTAAATGGTTTAAAGGACAAGTTCACCTTCATAGACATGTGGGTTGAGTGAATGCAGCAATATTAGTAGAACACATCAGTGAGAGTTTGAGGAAAATCAGGCAATCAGTTAAAAATTTATCAATTTTTGAAGTTTCTGCTCACTCAAGGCTGGATGAGAAGACTACTATAGCTTGTGATGTCACATGTGTACAACAATATAAAGAAAGAATAAAGAAAATTGAACATATTTTCACTTTTCTCACATAACAAAAGAACACTTGATTTCTCTCTTTCAGAAGGCAGTGGGAATAATATTACCCCCAACATATATCAGTAACAAGTGGAAGAAATGTGCACTTTATTCAAAAAGTGAAGTTTTGTGAAATTCTTTTTATTTTCCTTACATCGTTGTACACATGTGACACCATACACTGTAGTAGTCTTCTCATCCAGCAGTGACTGTGCAGATATTTTAAAAATTCATAACTTTTGAACGGATTGTCCGATTTCCCCCAAACTTTCACTGATGTGTTCTACTAATATTGTTCCCTTCACTCAATCCACATGTCTATGAAGGTGAATTTGTCCTTTAAGAAGCATCGACCTGGAGATTTGAAGTTGTATGTAAAATGGACTCTGGAGGTAAGCAATATATTTCTGTCTTTTCATCCAAGTTTATGCTTGGGCCCAAGAAACAGCAGCACATACAAATCAACAGTAATACTACATGTACATGTATCAATATCAACATTATCAGTGCTATCATTGTGTCATTGCTGCCGTACTCGTCATCTAAATCATGTTTATGATTACATGTGATTTTCAGCAACTGTTAGTATAGTGGTGTGAATACTATCATAGTATGTTTTATATTACATTTACTTGGATTTTATTAATACAAATTACTATGCATTTCTACAGGTAGCAAGCACAATACATGTATCTTAAAAAGTGGAAGTGCTCCTCTCTAACACTTTCCCTATCTTTTCTCTTTCCCTCTCCCTTCTCTACCACTCTCATTCCTTACTTCTCTCCTACAAACACATACACACTGCCCCTCTCTTCTTGTCCAAATATTCTATTCTTCTTAACTGTTTTTGTTTGTTTGAATGTTTGATTACCCAAAGAGAGATAGTAAGTGCAATACTGACGCAACAGCAGTACATTTCATAACATATAACTTTAATTTCACAGACCACCGACAGTTAAAAAACATTGACAGTAGTTTGCCTATTTACATATATGTTACACTGTATACAACACAAACTTCTTGAAACATATCAACATATACCATCATTTGCACTATAATTGATACTTTGAATTTTGAGCCTTTTTTATGTATTACAAAAAATTTAACCTCATATACTGTACGAGCTGAAATTTTTGCGTACAGATATTTTCGTAAATTGCTACATGTACTTGGAGGACATTTTCGCGTGTTGGTAATTTCGTGGTTGTGATGGTCTAACTGAACTTAGTTATTCGTGCGTTGTTATTTTCGCGTGTTGTTATTTTTGCGGTTCAAAGGCGATTCGCGAAATTCGCAAATATAAAACCACCACGAAAATTTTAGCTCGTACAGTAGATGGCTGTAAAAATGGATTGATAGTTTTAATCCTTTCTCTTTGGGGACGGGGAGGAGAAGGCAAAAGTTGCAAAGCATTACATATGATGAAGATACTGTATAATATGACTCATGAAGTTATGGGCTGAAATCTCTTTTCAAATACTCTACAGTGTTTGACCGAAGGATTGTAATCCATACATCTTCAGTTCAGAAAAGTCATTATGCTTTGTTTTTAATACATTGGAGTGTAAGACTTGATGTATTCTTTCATAACTAATGAGGTCATACATGAGCATATAAGAGTGTAAACAGATTTTCATGGCATACTCCTTTTCCTTCAGTGATTGCTGTGACACTGCAAAAATCAGTCATTTTGTGATACTGGAGTTATATTCTACGAAGATCTCATGTTGAAACCAGAACTGTATACAACACATTGTTTTCATATCAGTGTGAGTCCAGTTATTACACTGTATGTGCCCTTTGATACTAGACTTTTTTAACACTTGGAAGGAAAAATTGTCAACATGTCAATCACCAAGTCTGCAAACCTGTAAAGCAGGTAGAAATAACAGTACCAGTACAATGTGTACTTCATCATTCACAATTTAAGGGTGAGTTTGATTTTTTTTAATTTCCATAATAGGAGTGCCATTATCTAATGAAACAAGAGATGACACACATGAGAGGAGGATTATCTTCTATGGCTCATCACGAGGGAACTTAGCACTCTATAAGAGCATGTCATATATTTCACTGTAGATGCTATGACTGTTGTTTCTACAGACAATGACAATTTTTCATGTGGTAATTTAAAATCAAATCTCCTCTCAAGCAATGTGAAAGCTTGCAAGCATTGGTGACTATTGCCAATATATGTCAACACATTTTTAAAAGAACAGGTACAACTGCTTTCTTTTTTAGTGTATTTCGGTGTCAAAGAGGGATTATGCCTCAACAATGATCCGATGGCGAGTTAGCATGTGATCTTTGAATGAGAGTTTTATCTATAATAAGGCATCCTTGATGAGCTGCTTCTTGTCTGGAGTCAGTTGCCGGGGAAACTCGATGTCGAAGGCAATGATGAGGTTGCCCTTCTGCTCTGGATTCTTTGAGATAGGCATACCTTCTCCAGGAACAACTTTCCTGTAGCCAGGACTGTATGGAAGAGAACAATAAAAGACATGTCATATTCAATACACTAGTTTCTGTGGCATTCGAAAGGAATTTATCCTGCATTGTCAATAAGAATGACAAAGTAGATCTTTCTAGTGTCTGGTGTCACAGGATTACTACCATTAAAGTGGTTATTGTGCTCTTAGCATTTATTTAATTTCACTCAACATTTCATTTTTTTGTGAACCTTTTGTTTCACTGCATACATATATGGCAAAATTTTAAGATGTACCTCTAAAATTCTAATCAAAACTGGTCCATTCTATGCAAAATTTATTATTGTTCTGCTACAATGATTAATTCTAAAACTCAGTGACAGTCACAAAGCATGTACCTGATGATGTCATTGATGGGTATATTCAGCAACCTCCCATCCAGTGTAGGCACCTCTACACTGCAGCCTGTCAGAGCCTTGCCAAGGAGAACACGCGACACAAACACAAGGTCATCGCCCTCACGACGAAAACGTGGATGAGGCTTGTCCCGCACCACAAAGATGATGTCAGCTGGAACGATATTGGGACCCTGGTCTGCCTCTTTGGGGAATGTAATACGGGTGCCTTCTCTCCATCCTTTGTGGACAGTGATGGTCAGGATTTTGTCCCTGGTGCTTGAAGTATGACCATCTTCATTCATTACCTGGAATTAAACAGGTATCATTGCCCTATCAGTCTGCATTCAATCATAAACAACAACATGCACATTCACATACATACGGAGCAGGATTGGACACAACAAAGGTAAATGTCCATTAACATGTTTAGTTATTACCTATGTCAGATTATGGTCACTATTTGAATATTCTAAAGGAAATATGATTTTGCATAGCAATTGTCTGATGCCCAAAGTACACAGAAAATAAACTTTCACTAACACAGAAACATGCATCACTTCTGTTAAGAGATGTATTCAACACTTTGACATTGGCTCATCAATATGCAATATGCAAGCAACTTATGAACATTGTTTGCTACTGGAAGAACTTGTACTAAGGTTGATACTAGTGAGGACCCATTATTTCTTGTGACTTACAATGTACAAACGGAGAAAAGAAAAGACCAGTACATTGTGCATTTCGTCACAATATGGTGTAATATCCATACTGGTATAAAAACATCATTGATATACATTCTCGAATGATGTACACTGTGGCAATCTAATAATATGGAGATACAATGTATGTTTGCCTAACATTCATTTATCAAGACCCTTAAAAAAAACCTTTTACAATCTTCAAAATTGTACTAAACTTTTTACATTATTTGATACTGTTCAATATCAGACAGTGGTGAAGGCATAAGTTTAATTCAACTTTGGAATAAATAGTCCAGTAGTCCTGAACAGGCTTTGATTCACAAGCACACTGAGATACTAACTCTCCTTGAGATCTTCATCTTCTTGGTACATCCATGGAAGATCTCTTCGAGTGACAGGACAAGGTCCCGCTCTATGGGTGGATCCTGCTTCTTCCTACCACGCCCAAGCAGCCCACCAAAGCCCATACTTAGGTCACCATCTATGCCATCTGTGAATTCTGCAAGAAACAGATAACAATGCCATTCAGTACTGTCAATAAAAAAAACAAAACAAAAAACAAAAAACAGCCTGTCCTACATTGGTCTTGAATCAATAAAAAATGAGCTGAATGTCCATGACACTATTAGACATTTATATGTATATATTTATATTCTATATTTATATATATCTATGCATAGGAGATTTTGTAGATACAATATATAAATATCAAGGAACAATTACAGGAATAAGTGCCTTCTTAAAAAGAAGTTGCAAATCATTATCTGCAGTCATATGCTCAAATGTAATGATTATGCTAAATGCACACAGAAACACTTTTAAAACATGTGGGTTGCTGAATTGACAAATTATCCTTCAACTTGCAAGATCATCAAGATACTGTTTCATTCTTCCTATGAACTTATCATACTATAATTCTTCATGCCTCCGATAACACCAGTATAAAGCACCATATAAACGCAATTATTATCATCATCATCATCATTATTATTATTATTACAACATATAGTTACTGATTATATCACTTCAGTATGATGAGCTGATGGGATAATTACCACTAAACGGATTGTTGCCACCAAAGAATTCTCTAAAGACTTTGTGGGCATCGCCATGAAATGTATAGCCTTGTGTCCAGGCTCCGCTGTCCTCTGTCCCAGCAGGGACACCATTCTTGAGCCCCTCCTCACCAAACTGGTCATACACTGCCTTTTTCTTGGCTGCATGGAGAAAAAACAAAACAAAATATGACTGTTTCTCCATACATTAATAAGTTCCCAACTAATATATTCCTTTCAGTGATGTACTACACACGAACAATTCATTATCACACAATTGTAGACATAATCTTAAATTTGAACATTTTCTTTATTAAGCCAGTTTGTTGTAGCTCACATGCACATCTCAGGGAATAATTTTCATTCTCGAAATTGAAAAGCAATTTTTGACGATGGACATACATTTTCAACAAAATGGTATACAAGTCTATGTAATGAAACTGCTATGTAAATTACATTTTATATAGCAGTCATACCAAAATGCATAGCAAATTGCTATGCGATACCAGGAAAATTATTCCCTGCATCTGTACAAATGGCTTTTCTTTTTTCTCAGTTGGTTAGGCACTTCACTTGTTTTCAAAGCAAAATAATGCATAAGCTTGCCTGATGTAACACTTAATAGAATTCATGCAATTCATTCAAATTTATGTTAATATTGAAAAACATTGCTTTAATGAACACTTTATTGATGTAAGGATTACATGAATCACGGATGCTTATCTCAGTGAACTTACAAACCAACATGCTTGTTATCACTAATTACCTTTTTGTGCTCATGCACAAAAGTGGAACTATGAACTGACTCATTTATTGGATTGTACTCTGTACAATGTGTACCACCAACTCTTGGTAAAACAGCATTCAAACATGACCTCAATTCAATTTTTTTTTTCTTGTTCATACATGTATTACCTTGTAGTTTCATTAGTCTTGACATTAAATTTCAGTATCAAAAGAAGGCTACAGAGCTGAAAATAATCATTACACATTATCTGCACGAATAAGTACATGTACTACTCTTTAACTTCATTACTTACGATCACTCAGGACATCATAGGCTTCTGACACCTGTCTAAATTTCTCTGGTGCGATTATTTCTTCATTTTTGTCTGGGTGGTATTTCAGGGCAAGCTTCCTGTATCTGTAGACCGGGGGGGGGGGGGGGGGGGGGGGGGGGAGGGAAGAAGGACAAAGTGTGGCATAAGAGTATGTTGAACAGAAGTGCATACAAACAGTTATTATTTTGTTGTTGCTGATGGAATTAATTGCTTCCTGGACCTGGTAAAGGTGAAGGCACAGATTAAAAAAAAAAAAAAAAACGGAAAGAAGAAATGCACTATTAAGTATTGATGAAAAACAACAGAAAAGGGAGAGCCTACATGTATAAATGTTTACTCTGGAAGAAAACAGCTGTTAACAAAAAGTTTAACATAAATGTTGGTTTAAATATTCCTTTTCAACCAGAAATAAGACAAACTACAGGTAAAACAGAAAAGATGACAATGAAACATATCAAGAATCTACAACCAGGAATACTTTTTAATATCTAGTGGTCTAATTCTAAACTCCTGATGCACATGATTTATTCTATGACTCATAGTATGAGACTACAAAATACAACTAAGATCTAAATAGTTACATAGTAAGTTTACTTCTCATTGCCACCTATTTTAGATTAACCACCCTTGCGCAATGGCTCTCTTGCGTATTAACTCAAAAGTATGTGTGGGACGGGGCACAATACGCTGGAACATTCGAACACGAATACAAATCAAGAGAAATTAGGGGGATACAGGTAAATGACCTGAGGAAACAGAAGGAAAAGGAATTGATAAAAATCCTCATTAGTATTAAAATACACGTTATTATTGTTATCATGTATTTGCCATTCACTGGATTTACATGCTTTTCCATGGGAGAATGGGCGGTCGATTGACATGATGAGCTTGCGCTTGTGCACAGTAAACAATGTCACCGCATGTACAGTATGAGTCAACAATCTGAGCCTGGGATATGAATCTGCGGTATTTTCTGCCTTGAGTGAAATGAAATTAAGGGGAAACCGCATTCAGCAAGTTGTTCAGCGCGAGAGCGCTCTCGCGCTGAACAACTTGCTGAATGCGGGAGCTGTTGGAAATTTCAAGCTTCATCGCCGAAACTTGCAAGTTTCAACTTAAAATTTTTGTTTAGGGATGACTTCAACTGGACAACCCTATGGGAACGTATCCTTTTGCATATATGCATACCAATTGCAAAGGTAGGCGGTTGACTATTTCGTTACTTTTGTTATTTTTCCTTCATTTAAAGCCACCTGAATGAACGAAAGTCTCCGTACTCAGTCGCCACGTCTGCACTCAAGCATTGCCGCGCCGCCGTGCCTGGCGACACTCACTCCAGTAATCGCTCGCATTTCAGCATTCGCATGGGTCGTTTGACATCGCATTTAAATCCATGATTTTAGATATGATGCCTCGAACCGATTTTGCTCAAATTTCGTGAGTAACTAGGAAACTTGTGAAGCTTTATGGACATAATCAAGCGAATTGCCGCAGTCCTTTCATTTTCGCGTTGCATTGCAAAAAAGCGTGGAGACTCCTTATAAGGGGTGCCCCGGGGGTTACTTATAAGGGGGACGGGGTTACTTATAAGGGGGACGGGTTACTTATAAGGAGGGGCCCCCCTTGTGAGTGGGTTTCCCGAACTGATATAGGTATAGTCTAGGCCTTTTGACTTCGCTTCGTGACCCTTCTTGGCTGGTAACTGTAACGTTAAACTGGTTTTGCCACCCATCTAACTGCAATCCACGTTCGGTCTGGCACACAGCTCATCCCCATAGTTCAGGCAGCATTGCTACCTCTGTTACGGTGTCTCACCAGCGAGCTGCAAACCAAGGCACTCAGTCTAACGTTATTAACCACCTTAAAAATAATACAAAATCTATACGATTGCAAGTCAACTTACGCTTTTTTGATATCTGCGTCAATTGCTGAACGTGTCAGACTGAGGATTTCGTAATAATCTATTCCCATTTTCCTGCTGGTTTCTCGCCTGGAATCTGCTTCAAGTAAATATACTGGGCCTGGGGTACTTGTGAGTTCGTCGCTACCGCTTCGTTATTCCCCTTTCGCCCGAGCGTGCATGCTGCGCTGGCTGATATGCAACAGGACGCCAACAGGACGACTTCGTTCGCTGCTCATTGTTTATAAAATACGTCTCGTTGCTGAGCTACGCGAACCTCCGGTGACCTTTCATTGACGCCGTATTTCCGTTTCCTACCATACCATTGTATGTCATGTCAGTCAGTCTCGAACACTACTTTGATTGTGGCCCACTGCGTAGTTTGCAAAGGCAATCACTTTGGCAAAGCGAAAAAAAAAAAACCAACCAACCAAACAAACAAACAAACAAACAAACAAACAAACAAACAAACAAACAAACAAACAAACAAAGCGAAAAACAAAACAAAACAAAACAAGACATGTGCAAAATCAGCCATGAATTATTATGAATCATGTGTTTATTTCTGAAAGTGATCAGAGTTGATTATATTGTACCATACAGAAACAATAAAATGAAATGAAAATGAAAAAAAAAAAACGCTATCGGAGATCGGCGGCTTGGTTTTGTGGATGTTTTAATAAGTCTAATGATCTTTTCATTGTCTTTTATGATTTTACAATCGACAATGTGGACAAGTATTCATATGACGCCCTTTACACCCTTGCTGCAGTTTGTATTTGTTTTTCTCCCTATTCCACGGTTTGGCGCATTGCCTCCTAATTTGACATTTTGTTGATAATATTGACAATTTGACATGATGTTAGAATAGACAGGCCCAGCCCAGAGTTTTTAGCACTGACATTATAGCGTCCTATCTGCGAGTTTCCTGAATTTGTATTGAGTATATTGAATATTAAGAATAAGAATGCATGCACGATCCATCACATTGCAATGACGATATTATTATTATTATTATTATCATTTGTTATTATTTGGTAATTTTATTTGTTATTATCGTCATTATTGTGATTACATGACTGCACTTCATTTAGCACTAATAACCTTCTCCTTCAGCTGATGAGAGAAAATATAAAGGTTTCCAAACGTCTGCCGCGGGCGAGTGTGTAACATGTGGGGTCCGCTTAAAAAAAAAAAAGAAAAAAAAAGAAAAAAAAAAGAAAAGAAAAAGGAAAGCTCTAGATGCCTCACAAGATTGTTTTTTTTTTAATAATTCAAATTGGAATCGATATCCAAATTTATACAAATGCCATTGATAGGTTAGCACCCCCCCTACACCCACACCGTCAGCGCTTATGGTTGAGTCTTGACTAACCAAGCTGAGAGAGACATCTTTACTTTACTCTCTAAAAAAGATAGAGTGAAGATATTCACTCTTGAAGGAGTGAATACAAAAAAGAGTGAATTTAGAGTGAAAATGGAGTGAATTTTGAGTAAAAAAGTTCATTTTCACTCGTTTTAGAGTGACCTCAGGGATCACTCCAAAATCTTCGTGTGATCCCTGAGGTCACTCCAAAAATGAGTGAAAATGAACATGATCCGTACTTATCAGTCGGGCCTTATATAGCTATAGTGAAGACGCACACGAGTTGACCTGGGTACCGTTTCATGAAAGTTGTCAGCCCTGACAAGTTGTCAGTCTCTGACAATAACCATAGTAACAGTCAGTGACCAGAGCATCTCAGCCAATCAAAACCAAGAGTTTTGCTGAAATTGTCAGATACTTACAACTTGTCAGCGCTGACTAAATTGATGAAACACCCCCAGATATACACTAGATTTACCCATTCATATTTTCTCTGATTTTTTTTTCCACTTTTTTAGATTAAATTTCCCCAAACATTCCACAAAAAGTGTGCGCCCGAGCATTGAATTTTAATTCCAATTATACTATGTGCAAAAGCTCCCTCGTGTGGGAGCAGTATATAATAACCCGATTGGTTTTTGCGCTTTGGAAAACGAATATTGATACATTTTCAACTAGTTTCATTGGTCAACAGGAAAATTAAAAAATACAGCATTTAGTTTCTTTGAAGTTTATACATGTATTTGAAGAATGCAAAAGTTATCTCAAATGGGAGGGGGTATACCACCATCTCACCCTACTTCGTCGTTGCGCTTAGATATGAAATATTTAGACATTTAAACTTTGATCAATAGATGAGAAAATTATGCTACAAATCACAGAATTTAGTATGTTGGGTCCTTTTTTTTTAACTTTGCTATCAATAATCAATTTAATGTATCGTCTTACTCATTTGGTCGAAAAATTTTCAAATATTCCTCCGACTACTGTGCACCTATAATTGCTTCTTCCTCTCTCCCTTTTTTTCTTCCTTCTCTCTTTTCTAAACACTATAGAGTCTACTTGTCCCGTTTTCTTTGCATTGATGTTGTGCTTGTAGTGGTCTTGTTCGTATAAGGTGTCTTTCGGTTAGCTCATTAGGTACATTATGTCTTGTTGTAATCTATTTGTCAGTCCTGACCTATCCGTGCTGGATTTCGTATACGCCCTATACACTTTATTTGCTTTTATCAACCCCATGTTGTACATTGCAACGTCTAATTTGATTAAGTAATTTACTGGATTTGGTGACCATGCATTTTTGCTCTTTTCTGTATATTTTCAACTATAGAGTGACCCACAATATACACAAGCTCCAGTTTTTAGTGGAAATGTGTCCCCATGATATGGGGGGGGGGGGGGAGGGGGGGGGGGCGTCTCCATTCCCCAAATAATCGATCATTTAAATATTTCGCTTCTTTAATCCTGTGACATGCAAACAGGTCTCGGGTGAAAACTCTGGCGTGAATTTATCCACTAGAAGTGCCAAGCAAGCGCCAGTAGTCTGAGCAAGGAGGTTTTATACATGGAGTTCCAACTGGCTGTAATTCAAACAGTTGTCAGATTTCTATTGATGTACAAAAGAATTCCACAGGTGCACTTGTTTTTTTTTTTGTTTCAAACAATATTTTATTTCGATTCCATCATCCATCGTTGATTACAATTCAACATTTAGTTGTGTTGCTTGCTGCGTGACATTTCAAACGTATATCAAAATATTACAAAATAATTCTTAGGACTGTCATTGCGTCAATTTCTGATTATTCTACTATACAATACACAGCAACTGCTTCACAAATATAGTAATCCCCGCAATAATTATAAGATCAATTTTTGATAATGCCTAATGGGTCAGCAATACCAATATGTATGTACAATACACATTACAAAATATTGACTGCGTCCTGTATACTCATCACAGCAGTAATTATTAGATAATGAAATCAATTATTGTTGAGGGGTCTTGTGCCTTTGATGATCGCTGTTCGAAGCCGCCGTCTTGCTGAGCAATCTGAAGATTCATTTTGAACGTTATCATAATGCTGGTCATATTTTGCTCATTTGTTTATTAAATGAAATGAAATTTCACTTGATGATAAAGCATGTAAAACAAAAGTCAATTCCGTCCAGAATTTTGCGCAAAAGTGTAAATCTGAGCTGTATCATGTAAAAATGTTTAAAACTTTACCATTCTGGAAAGCTGGTTTTTTTCACTTATCCGCTTAATTTCCACAAATGAGACTAATATGGAATAATCTTCAAGTATGATACTTTATTGATAGATATATCAGATTAGTGCTAGGGTATGGCCAGTCGAGTAATTTTCATCTTTATTTCAGCGGGGTTTTTTTCAATTACTATTCGCGCATCCTCGTGTCTGTACCACCTACCTTTTATAAAAAGGGATAGCGAAAAGTATAATTGCCATCACAAAGACATATCTTCCTTTTAAAGTGGCTGGTGATTATGCAATGAGACAGGAGTCAATATTGTCTTCGTATCTGCGCGGCAGATCCTGTTTGGCACATGCATCAAATATTTTTGAGCGGAGGCTTCGAACATCTAGCAAAGGAAATAACGGTTGTGACTCCATTCTCTAGAACCTCCTGTGTGAGCTTAGACCTCAGTTCCCCTATCAACTTCAACTGACAGGAGGTTTGAATCACCCTGTCAAGTTGGCTTATGTAATCACTCCCCGAGGCAGAGGCAGCTGTATTGGTGCCATTCAGGGTCAACTACCAGAGTTACGGGCGGTCAGCCCCATTTCCATAAAACAAAAGCTGAGAATGGGCAGTCCAGATGGGATGATGATTGGCCAAAAGTATTTACCTTATGTATTTTATTGAAAGACAGCCAGACAAAGTCGAATGCAAGTTATGTAATTCCTCCCACTACGTGACTGAGTAAAAGTGAACCCTTTTTGTTACTCTTAGACAACACACACATAATATGATAAATTATGTAACCCAGGCATGCAGCCTGATTGGCTTGAAGTAGGTCCTCTTTTATAAACCTTTATGCTGTTTGGCTTATTGTGGGGAGGAGAGAATATACTGATTTGCTGAGCTCAGATCCTTTCCCCCTAACTTTCCCTTTATAAGAACAATGTATAACTTAAAGGTTGCTGACGATCGATTCGGCAAATTTTTACTGTAACTTTGTTTCGGTATTTCACTCTGGGAAATGTCCCAAACCATATAAAAAGAGGTGGGACTGTAAATCTCCTCAGACGAGGAAGCGAGAAGGAAGCTTGTGTGAAGCTGAGGACGTCTCGAAATAGCTGTATGACGAAAGAACTCTCATGATAAACCCGGCAGGAAAGTGACCAACGGTAAACATGAAATGTGTTTTGCTGTTTCATTCCTGTGCTAATGTGGCTTAATGGTGGTGAGCGTTTGAGTAACTCTGTCAGCGACAAAGCCAGTGTCAGCTTCGTCGCAAATCCTGATAAAAAAAAAATGTAATGTATATCTTGTTTCTGGATTTTTGGTGGCTTATGTTTATTATGTAAAAGTACAAGTTCACCTTCATAATAAATTATGCATGTGAATTAAGATAATGCAGCAATATTGATAGAACACATCAGTGAAAGTTTGAGGAAAATCGGACAATCCATTCAAGTTATAAAATCTTAAATTTTCAGTGCCGCCATCGCTGGATGCGAAGACTACTACAGCTTGTGATGTCACAATGTGTAGAACGATGTAATGAATATAAAGAAAATTTAACATATTTTTACTTTTCTAGTATGATAATAATAATAGTGATAAAAACGCTTGACTTGCCTCTTTCAGAAGGCAAGGGCAATACCCTTAACCTATCTACGTCAGTGACAAGTCGCGGGATTGTGCACTTAAAAAAAAATGAAATTTTGTGGAATTTTCTTCATATTTTCCTAATATCATTCTACGCATGTGACATTACAAACTGTAGTACTGCTCATCCAGCAGTGGCTGCGCAGAAACTTTAAAAATTCATATCTTTTGAATGGGTTGTTTCCCTCAAACTTTTACTGATGTGTTTTACAAATATTGCTGCATCCACTCAATCCACATTTTTTTTTTTAAATGAAGTGAAATGGTTGAGGTGAGGATTCAGCTTTTAACTTTTTGTGAGATAGGCCCTACTTTAGAAACCAGATCATGCTATTCTAAGAGGAATTTAAAGTTTATTTGATGAAAATCAGTTTCGAAATGGCTGAAATATCCGAAAACAATGTAAAACAAAGCGATCCTTTTAGGATCGCTTTGTTTTGGATATTATCCACTCAGCCATTTCGAAACCAGTTTTCATCAAAGAAACTTTGATTTCCTCTTAAGACTATATATGCTCTTTCATATTTCATAAGAGATTTCTCATTATGTAAAAAAAAAAATAATGGTGAAAAGAAGGAAACCTGAAGCCCCACAACCTAAACTGTACCATCTCTTTAACATAATTATCTCTTTTTATATATCGCGTGCGTATGTGCTATATTGATAATATTGAGATAGTGAAAAATCAAACTTGAATTGGGCTTGTCTCAGGAATTTCAATTCTGAAATTGAAAAGACTCCAGGGGGAGGGATGCCCCAAATATGCCACCAAATGTGTGTATCAGATCATGCAACTTCAGGTTCAGGTTCAGGTTCAATGACATTTATTTCCAGCAAATAATCTAGGCCTGTAAGTAGGACAAACATGCGATCAATTTGAACTCTAGATCTAGAAGTGTCATAGAAAAGACTTGTGACGAGTGCCATAATATGCAGTACTTAGTATCAGAGTGAATACAAATACAAAACCGAGATAAGAACAAGGACAGAGACATAGACATAGACAATAACAGAAACAAAGACAGTGATATACATACGGACACTGACATTAACAGGACATCAACTTCGACATAATAGCCTATAATAAAATAAACAACAGGGACATGGGACCCAACAAACTTGTAATACAAGGGGAATGTCGAGGGTACTGCATGTAGAAGGTGTAAAATTTGATGGATAAATAACATATTGGAAAATCATTTGAAAAACACCATAATTCGTTTTGTTTTAACACTTGTATTTGCAACTTAGATATATAACCAATTTATTATTTATTGAAAGTTGTTCGATTATTCGTGCACCAAGAGTGTGCAATACAACTTATATCATTATTTGCCGATTCTAAAAATGCATTTATTTATAAGCTCTCTCGTCGTGCGGGGTGTGTGTGTGTGGGGGGGGGGGGGGAGGGGAGGGGGTGGTGGTGTGATAGTTACTGTAGAAAACAAAACTTCGTCGGATAGTCTGTGTCATGAATAAAGATTAACCGCATAAATTTGTAGAAAAAAATATACTTCTCAAGAACATATTATCCTATATTTATGCTTTTCAAAATTTTAGAATAAATTTTGCTAAGATCAGTTTTGATCAATTAATTTTTATTTGACTCTTTGTAAGCAAAAATATTTTATTATTGATCAGTATTACTGCATTTGGCAACATAACTTAGTAACGCCGAACTGATTGATAGCAACGAAGATGGCAGCGCACTGTGTTGACATTTCGTCAAGTATCGCAAGATGAACATTATTCGATGTTAGCATCAAATTTGTGATTTGTAAATAGGTTGTGAAAGCAGATTTTCTGGACTAGGTATGATGGACGGAGATATTGCGGGTGTGAGGATCATTCCTCCCGTGATAGACTTCTTGGATGCTGAAGCAAACACCGTACATTGCCAGACTGTCACGGTGCAGAACATTAGCAGGTGCAGCAGACAGATCAAGTTTCACGGACCAAGTACCAAGGTAAACGTGTGTGCTGCGACTTCAATGGCAGTGCATGGCGCTGCACGTAGATTACCCAAGCTTGGGCCCAACGTTGTACTGAACTGTGGTGTGACTGATACTTTTTAGCACAGGCGCAGGTCACAGCATATAAATTACAATGTTGCAAATCTGCAGATTTCCATTTCTAGCAATTAACATGATTAAGTAGTGTATGTAGGGTAAGGGCACCAGTATTCGGTCAGCCCCCGGTATTCGGTCACTTATCACTAGTCACCAGCCAGTAAGTTCAACTGTCACAACACACGCAAATCACATTAATTCACATACTTGCACACTCATTCACAACAGGAAACTCCCTTAACCCCCTCCAAAAATCCATCCCAAATCCCAAATTTTACCGTCAAAAGTGCAGAATCGGCGCTACTTTCCAAAAGCGCGCGCGGATAAGGTCCAGTTTTAAGAGTACGGGTTGCTGAAAAAGCGCTAAAAATCGAGAAATATGCCGTTCTCTCGCGGGATTTTTCACCTATCGCAAGCTTGGAGTGTAATGGTATCCTCAAAAATGCAAAAGAAAAACAAAATTTCCGTACGTGCCGATACAGTGTCCCAACGTACAAGGGTTGAATGCAAGTGCCGAGGCCCCAGTATTCGGTCACCAACAGTCGCTGCAATGTCCCCGATGCAATTTTGCGCCAACAAGGTAGCGCGCGCGCGCATTTTTCAGCTGCTTTGAACACGCATTGACTTTGAACGCGCACATCGCGTGACCGAATACTGGAGCCGGTGACCGTATACTGGGGAATTTTCAAGGTGAAATATTTCGGGATTTTGCGCAATTCTGTGAGATATTTAACAAAATGAAAGTTGAGATTAAAGAAATTTGATATATTTCACATACATTGCTGTAGATATCATGTATGTATGTATTATTTTAGTTTGAAAAATATTGCAAAAAAGCTTAAGTGACCGAATACTGGGGATGTTACCCTAACGTTAGATAAAATTATAATATTTTACAGCTAATGAACGCATGTTGAATTAGACTTCTAACTGTTACTGTTCCACTGCCTGAGCTGCACTATCGTTACACTACTGCAGGGCGCTAGTTAACTCCGGCGCTGGGCATAGTGTAATGCCAGTGATAGAGGGTAGACCACCAATCGTCACCCTACAAAGGATCTGCAGCTTATTTATTCCAGATGTATGTAACAAATTCACCTTTTAACCTTGAATATGCCATAAATACTGCAATTTTGAAAGTCGTGACCTTCCTGTTGTTGTCATATAGAATACTCTAGTGTTGATTCTGAATCTCCGTGGTGAAATACCCCCATTTTAGTGCATGCGATGCATTTTCCTTTGAGCGGCTTATGTCGAGTAAAAGTCCCAGTTCGCGGCCGCTTAAGGGTTTTTCCACTCTGAAACGCAAACTTGCTAATTGCTTTAACCCAGGTTATAATAAAGGTTGACCACTTATAGTTACCAATTTATAATATTGTCAAAATCGCAAGACCAATGTCCATTGCGATAGTAAAAAATTACCACGACCGCGATCCGGTACAGCGTCCGCCGGTTCGCGACCGTGGTAGTTTGGTTTGCGGCCTGATGTACAATTCCTATGCAATAAGCGCGTGCTCAGTGATCTGCTGAACGCTAGCTACATTTGACACGCGAACGTTGCATAAGTGCCAAGTCCCATTGCGAAAGCACATGAAAAGGGCTCGCGTTAGACCCTTGATCCTTAAAGGGAAGGTAAACCCAAAGAGCAATGTGGATTGAGTGAAAGCAGCAACATTAGTAGAACACATCAGTGAAAGTTTGAGAAAAATTGGACAATCGATGCAAAAGTTATGAATTTTTAAAGTTTTGGCGTTGGAACCGCTGGATGAGGAGACTACTAGAGGATATGACGTATGAGTGGACAACAATACAAAGAAAATATAAAGGATATTCAACAAAAATTCACTTTTCTAGAATCATGAAAGAGCAGTGGACCAAACGCTTTCAGAGAGCAGGGGGAATAATTGCTACCCTTAACATATGTCAATATCAAGTTGATGGAATTTGTAATTTTCATGAAAAATGGATTTTTGTAGTATTTTCTTTATATTTTCTTGATATTGTAGTCCACTCATACGTCATAACCTCTAGTAGTCTCCTCATCCAGCGGTTCCAACACCAAAACTTTAAAACTTCATAACTTTTGCATCGATTGTCCGATTTTCTTCAAACTTTCACTGATGTGTTCTATTAATGTTGCTGCTTTCACTCAATCCACATTGTTCTTTGGGTTTATCTTCCCTTTAACTATGATGTTTTAAGAAGTACTGAAAATGAAGTTTTTGGTGCGAAATGTCATCATTTAAGTGAGAAAATTTCATTTTTGTTGGAGATTTTTTCCATGTCATCGGTTGAATTTTGTAGAATGGCAGTGTGTTAGTGAATGTGTGGTATACATGTATAAAGTGTGTCGCTGTGTTCAGCGTTATATTACCAAATATGCTGTAGTGGCCGCGAACAGGTACCTGGCCGCGAACTGGGACATTTATTCTAAGGGTAGTTTCTACCCTCGGCTCCCCCTCCCTCGACATACAACTTACACGTAGGTATGTAAATTTCACAGTCATGCGTCGTGTTCGCAGTTTCCTAGGCGGATGTGTAACTGAACCGTGTTTAGTTTGTTAGTTTGCTTATGAGTTTTTTTCATGTCTTATTATTATTTTCATAGCTTATGGCGCTTAATCCCACACATACTTTTTTGTTCAATACGCTAGCAGCTATGATACGCAGGGTGCCGATCCTTAAGGTGCCCTGCCAATATGTGGTACCTTTACCATACTACGTGTTGGGGTCACTGGTGCGGTTAGGTGCTAGTGTACTTTTGCACCTGTTTGTCAAATGATCTCTAAACATGCACAAACTCACCCTTGTTATTCAGTAACCTAAAATACTTGCATCTGAGTCTCCAAAGTCAAATAGACGTTTAACACTTTTAGTGTTTACAAGTGTCAGAAAATCGTTGGAAAATTTTGATCACTTGAAATGCTGCTCTGTACACAAGCACAGTACAAATATGTTCAGCGCATGCTACGGGTCGATCATTTGGTCTGAATGTAGCGACACCGCAACTTTTTCTACGGGGTCCTTGAAAAGCTAAATTTTTTTTCTCTTTTTCCTCGGCCAAGTCTTGCATTAGCGGTCGTAGCTTCAAAGCAGTTGATCATGTGCGCGAGTGTGTGCTGCCACTTAAGTTATATCTTTCTCTTTCTTTTCTATCTTTTCTTCTTTCATTTTCAGGTAGAATCTATACGTAAATTTCCCCTTCCTTCCTATCAATGATTTCTTTGTGATTTTCCTCTTGTCTAACTTTCTCAATTTCCTTTTTAATTGTACTTTCTGCCTAATTGTTCTTTGTTTCCTTCATGGGTTGTTATTCCCTCCAACTTTCCTTTTTATCCTCCCCAGTATCTTTTTCTTATGTGACCTTCTAATGAATCCTTTTCTTCATTTCCTTTCCAACCTGTATAATTCTTTCTTTCCTTCCTAATCATCCTTTCTTTTATCCAGTTCTACCTGTACCTACTTGTACTTGTAGTGCTTTTCTTTTTTCAATCCATATTTTTCTCTTTCCTTTCCTCTTTTCTTTTCAAACATATCCATCTCTCCCTTGCTTTCCTTTATAATGCAAGCTTCTCTTCTTTCTTCCCTTCCATTATCTGTTAGTGAACTCTCTACTTTGTAAACTTTTAGTTTTATTTCTTTTTCCAGTTTTTTTTTTTAATATCTTGTCTTTCATTTCCCTTTTCCCCCTTTCTTAGCCTTTTTTTAAAGGCTTTATATTCTATTTCTATACACTAGCGCCCTACAACAGTATACAAATATTGACTGCTCATGAGGATGATGGTGGAAATTATCATTCCCGAGGTGCTTTTCATACCGACCCTTCTATCACCCCGAGGCGTTAGCCGAGGGGTGATGGAAGGGTCGGTATGAAAAGCACCGAGGGAGTGATAATTTCCACCATCATCCGAATACAGAGCAGTTAATATTTGTTTTATATACCTCATCGTTTAAGACTTAACCAAGATCTAGGGCTAGGCAAATAAGAAGTAAATTCTAACTGTTAGGCCTAAACGTTAGCCCTAAAATCAGGCCACAGCCTGCGCTTGCTGGCATGGTTTTCGTGCATTTCGTACTACCCAGTACGCACGGTACATTGTACTCACTCACAGTCACACGGCCTTCGGCGAGCTCCTGCATAAAATCTTGGCAGAAGATTACAGTATACATCCAGTTTCCCGTTGCTCGTGTTTTAATTCGATATTTTCAACATGCTGAGATTTGTCTCTGCTTCGGGATCCTAAGAAATTCTAATTGCAAAGTGTACGATCTTTGATCCAGCTCACTTCAAATCACGGAGTCGCGCTTGATCGCCATGCCACGTAAACGTATGCCTGCTGTGCGCTAGTGCGATGACTTTGCATGTGTTTATACGATGCGCGTAGTGAACGTCATTGGGTGGGTGGAGGGGTTGCGGACACCGCGTGCGAAGTCTAGTGTACTTGTTATGTGTACAAAAGTCGCGGAGGGTTTACGAATTCTATCACGAGGGTTTTGCCTTTCTATCACGAGGGGTTTGCCTTTCTATCACGAGGGTTTTGCCTTTCTATCACTTACATGAAAACCCTCAGGCAAGATAGACGGGACTACACCTTGTCACGTGATATACTTTTGACCAATCAGTGATACGAATCTCACTTATGAGGTATATAATAACACTTAACAGTGTTACTAGTTGTTGGTGGAGGGTTTTCTCCCATGGCATACATGTAGGTTCTGACTTTATGAGTTGTTTCCATCACAAACTGCATGGAAGAGATTAAAAGGTGAGAATTTGAATTTTCACATCATGAGATCATCAAAGGATGAATTATCAGTTTTTCACGTAGGTGGAGTACATTCAATTTTGAGTAGAGTAAAGCCCCCAGTTTTCGGCCGGCCTCCAGAATCCGGACACTTCTAACTTATCTCAAGCCAGCAAATTCTGCTGTCACAATACACACATATCATATCACACACATATGCTCAAGAAGGCTCCTCTTCACTTCTGGTCCATCTCACATCTGACATATAAATTGTCGCAAGTTTGCATGGTGATCTTTTGTTACACACACACACCCAGTCTCCATGATGAAAAGAAGAAAAAAATTTGTTTGTCCAAAAATCAAATTTTAATCAATGATGTGCAGTGACCGACCCCGAAGCATGGGTGCCAGCGATTTCGCTCAATGTGAGGCTGCCGTGCCTTTGAGCCTGATCCAACTTAAAATTTTGGGTGTTTTTTTCTGTGGCTCTCACCTCTCCATGCACATATCATCCCTACATTGTATGAAACTAAAGTCTGGCATCATCTTACAAATATTCTTAAAAGAGAAAAATAAAATCATTACTAACCTGTTCTTCAAGTTTATATTCCAAATTACTATTCCACACTGATAGAGTAAATGGGTACTTGAATTTGTTAGCAAATCACTTTGTGGGTATCACAGGTTCACTTTCTTCGTGAATTTCGCTGTCCACCAGCCTTTGGGTGCCTTTCATGCCAGCATCCCGCGGCATCCGGTGCAGACAGCGCACAAGCTATGCAAGCTGAGGGATTTTCAGAGATAGCTTGTCTATGCATGGGAGGAGATTTCTGTACATAGCATTTTATTGCATGGCCTGCACGCTGTCTGTGCTTGATGACAAAATTCAATTAAGATTTTTGGGACTCCTCCCCGCATGGCTGATAGATGACTAAATTGCCACACCGAGCATTGCGAGAAACAGGTGATTGTGTGACCCAGTGGCGCAGCCACGAGGCTTTTTCAAAGTTGGGTTTCGTTTTTTCTTGCCGCTTGGCGATGTACACGAGTATCAAATTATTCATGTATTCATGAGTCACAATTAAATGCATTTAGCCTAGTGTACTTGTACCTAGTTACATCTGTCAAAATATGTTGCATATTCAATATTTGGGAAATTACTATGTCTCAGAGTTGATTAGATATCATTCAGCTATGCTCTACATCGGTTTCTAGGAATTAGAAATGAATATACTTTTTATTAAAACTTTTTCATATGATCACTCTTACACTGTACTCTGACATTTCTTGTATCATTTCAACAATGCCAACATGATTACTGAATGTGCATTACTGGTGTTTTCACAATGTTTCTATGTTCCTGAATTTCATGCATCTAATATCTACAAATTTTACAAAATCGTTCAGTTGAGAATGTTGTCTCCTGTAACACAAATGTGTTGTACTATACCTCCAAGGTGGGAATAGCAAACTTTTCTCTTGACATTTGGAAAGCATAGTACACTTTACTGCTTTCTCATTCCATCAGTGTGGTTCTCAACAGCAAATTTAACCACTTTCAAATTGTCTTGCAAGTCCCCATTCACAAAAGTTACAGTGTAAACTCAGTATGCTACATTATTCTCAAGAAAACAAAAATCCTTTTATCTCATGTATTCAGAATTTCCGGCTCATTGTGAACAACCCTGAAAAACCAATTGCTCCAGGACTGGAAGTGTCAGCAACAGTAGAGTATGAATCCAGCGAGGTTGGAGACTACCAGGACAGACTTATTCTCCTAGTGGACGAAAATGTTATTGAAGTTCCAGTGTCTGCGTAAGTATCATGTGCGCCAATGACGAGGTCACAGACATTTTCGCAAGATGTTGTTTTCGCGAATCGATGCCAATGCTTATGTTAATGCTCTATTAACAAAGCGCATGGAGACATTTTTACATGTTGTTAAATTTGCGATCCAACTGTGATTCGCGAAATTTGTGAAAATTAAAACCTCATGAAAATAACGGCGTATACAGTACTTGAAATTCAAGATACTTTGATATTGATCGCCTCAGCAAAAGAAAAAAAAAAACATGTTCAGAGTTCGTTGGAAATATTTGAGGAAATTTTCAATACCATGTATAATTTTTCAAGTTGCAATGATCCACTGCCACTCATTGACAATCTAAGGAATCTTTATGACATTATACAAAGTACATGACACGCTTCTTCCTTCCCTTTCTTTCTTGGTAGGTATGCACCCCAGCCAGTGCTTGAGCTGGAAGGCCCAGTAGACTTTGGGACAGTGGTGCGTGACAGCAAGGTTCTTAGCAAGGAAATCTCTCTTTACAACCATGGTTCACTAGCGGGCATGTTCAAGATCAAGTACTCTGGCCAGGAGCCATTCACCATCTTTCCACTGCAAGGAATCGTCAAGCCAAAGACAGTGCAGACAATCAAAGTATGTAATGATCAACTTTCATGCAGGTAGTAATGTAAGGCCACAAGCATTAACTATTTAGATATCCTGGGCATTTGGTGACATTAATTTACAGAATTGATCATGAGTGTTTGTCTCTCTATTTAGAAGTGATAAACATGGAAGCTTCATAAAATTGTTTTTTGATATATATCTGTAAATTATTATAAGATCTTTGCATTTAAATGTGGAAAACTCGGGCAAGTTTAGATCAGAACATTGGCTGTAAGTAGAATTCACATCTTGCTAAGGCTATTTCTGGTCACTCTCAGTAGAATTCAAGGGAACTGAAACTATTGCCAGTTGTCAAAGCTCTATCACATCCATCAAAGTGAGGTTGTGACTGCTGGTACTCTTCAGCCATACAAACTTGTACAAAAGGAATGGAACCCTTGAAAACTATTTACAAGGAAATGTTGTTGGTAGTTTGGTCACATTACATAACAAGTACCTACTCACGTGTGTCATGTATCTATTTCTGTTTGCAGATTGAATTTGTTGCCAAGAAGAGTGGACGTCTGAATGAAGAGGCTGCGTGAGTAGTCCATATGTTTTCAATGTAACACAAACTTGCAAACTGTTTTTCTAGTTACACCTATAATTACGCTTGATGATATTAATGAAGATAATCCATAATGAATAGTTATCACAGAAAAGTGCCAATTAGATTATGGGTGTATGTACATCTACATGAAGGTTAGAAAACCTGATTCCCCCTTGGGATTAGTTTTGCTGATAAATCGTACATGGCACAATGGCAGTGAGGAGGGTGGTTGCAGTTTTTGTCTGCTGTGTCATTGGCTGAACATGACACTCTACATATTACACTGTTTGTAACTTTGGAAACTGTGTTATATTAATTTTGATAGGTTAACCAGCTGTGGGAGAGGTCTGTCAGCCCTCCAAAAATTTCCACAAAGCTTGGAGAAAATTACACATTAGATTCACCATTTCAAAAGAAATAATTATTGTGACAAACTGTGCAGACTTGATAACATTTGCTGATGATACATTTCTAGTCACTTGAGGTGACCAAAATGTTGATGTGATTCATATGACTACATCCCATGTCACTGACATGATGTCAGTTATCCTTCTCATTTCTTTTGTATACTTTTTTATCATTATGCTGACGGAATGTTATCTATGATTCTATGACTCTTGTTCAGGCATATCATTTGCTAGCATTGTTATCGTGTTCTAATCGTAGTTCAGTGATGACTTACTGAATTGAATTCAGGTAACACAGTGTTTAGTGATACTACAATGAATGTCAATTCTTTGTAGAGCCAAGTTAGGAATCGTTCTAAGCATCCTTGACACCCAGATATCAAATAACTTATAAAGTGAGCAAATCTGCTTGACAGTGTGTACTCCACACTCTAACATGGCAGTAATCTTGACTACAAACTCTTCCCTACATGGTGTTACACTTTAGCAATGGTTGCCCAGTACACTGTTTGCTATCTCCAACCATATTGGAGAAACCATGGCCTGCTGACATAGCAGTGTTTTTTGTCTCAGTGGCATACATAGAAACAAGAGAAACAGTGTACAAAACATTTGTATTGTCATATAAATGTTATGAAAAGGGTTCACATATAATGTTAAGAAAGAGTGCTCAAAATCTAGTCTTATTGATATCATGAAAATGGTTCTAAATCACAGAGCCATGTATTATAAGTTTACACACAAACCATCTGACTGATAACCTTTTATTCAAACTTTGCATACAGCGTGAATTTAGAAGCTCAGGAGCCAAGCTGCCTATCCCTGAAAGCACACGTTGTGGACAGATGTCTAGAGCTTCTTGACCCAAAGTCTGGTGATAACATTCAGTGCATGCGCTTTGGCTCTACCTATTATGGAACAGACAAGACAAAGCTGGCCTATCTCTACAACAATGGGCCAGACTCCATCAACTTTGTCACAGTTCTGGAAGAAGATGCTGTCGGAACCGAAGCAGTAAGTTTGGTATTTTGCAATAGCAATTTCAAGTATGAAAACTCCTACAAAGTTGTAATATAATTATTCTGAAGATTCTGTATTTTTTTTTTTTTGTTCTCTCATTACATGTACCTTAAATGCTTCTATAAAATTCACTGGAGTTTGATAGATAACGTGTGTGAGGAGACTCTTTGGTTAATAAGGCCTGTAGTTTTGTCTTCTATCTTATGTTGTCTCATTGTGTATATTGTTGCTGGGGTGACAAGACCTTGTATCTGAAGTTTTGGTGAAAATGGCTTTTTTTTTTTATTAATGCTCAGATAATGTGATGTCCTGTCCAAATCAAAGCTGACTCACCCAAAAAATGAAGCCACCACGGCATGTCAAAGGAAAGTCTATCCCATTTGATATAGTGCTTTGGCTGCCATGTTTTTTTGCTCTCCTGAACATTTGACATTCTGCAGATACAAGGTCTTGTTGTCCCAGCGACAATTTGTTTTGTGACCATTCTTGAGATTTCAGCTTTGTTTGTAATCCTGTATACTTCTAAAGTGTAAAGCAAAAGGTAACTAAAAGTCATTATGTGTGTTCAGCTGAATATGGACCAACTGACAAAGCTTGTTGTATGAAAAACAAAACATAACACGGATTACTCCAGATGGCCAAATCCTTGTAATTGAAAGGGTTGCTTTACAGCAGACATGCTGCTCATTTTGTTATGGCACTGACTTTCTCAGGGGATTGATGTCACCAAGTCCACTGTGGCCACACTGGCCACAAAGGGCTTGGACAAGGTACGGGCCAACACCTGCCCCATCAGCACGCTGGTCAAGACCCTCCCAAACCAGGGCACCTTGGGCCCCTACCAGAAGTGCCCCCTCTACTTCCGCTTTAGTCCCCGCTATGACACAGCCAGTCAGGGCTGGAAGGGGACCTCCTCTCCACCACCTCGCCAAGACTTTGCTCTCTACATGAACATTACTGTGGTAGGCAGCAATAGTGGCTTTGGAAACAACAGTGGGGAGAAGGATAACAGAAAAGACAATGAAGGTGAGAAAATTATTCGATTGAGGATGTAATATAGTGCACATGGTGTCATATCGATTCCATGCAATTTTCTGTTTCATACTATTCTGCGATATTGGGGATGGGCAAATGCACCTGTATATGACAGGTAAAGTGTCTCCTTTACGTGAGAATATGATGATATGAAAGACTGAAATTCACTTGGTACAATTAAAAGCATATATTTTTTTCATAACTCAGCTTCTGCTCATAAAGATGGTTTGCCTAGGAGAGGAATATCCAGCTTCAATATATATTCAAGATATTAAAAGTAGAGAATATATCGATTCTATATATGTGTTGCAAGCTTCTACCATAAGACTAGACGAGTTGTTTCATGCATTCCAATACAAAGTGCTAACAATTGTGTTCTTGCTATGCAGTGACCACGCTGGAAGTAGCCCTGACTGGTACTGCCTTGCCAGTCCTACTGAGCCTCTCACCCCAGACCAACCTTGACTTTGGTGAGTGCCCTGTTGGGGAGCAAATTGACACCCTCTGCAGCCTACAGAATGATTCCACCGTCCTTCCGGCTGACTTTGTCTTCCAGCCAGTGGCCCAGTTTGCCACCCGCCCAGCCTTTGGGCACCTCAATCCCGGTGAAGCCATGGATATTATCTTCTGTTTCAAACCCAATCAGTATGGCACCTTCAAGAAGATCCAGGTACATTGATACTTTTTACTGTGGAAGCATATGAGTGCATTGCAAAGGAATGTCAGGTTTTATGTTACCTTAAGTTTGTCTACTTGTGACACAAAATCCAGGAGCACATTAAGAAATAACAATTGAATTGAATTGAAAAGTTCACATTACGCAGAACATAGAAATAAATATTGCAATCAAACAATACTGGTAAGTCGTAGTATCATCTCTCTTTATGTATGTCAAAGATTAAGCATTAAACATTTGGTGATGTACTAGTTGATATAATTGGAGATCTGAGAGTAAATCAATCTTAATTCAAACTTACCAACATGTGTGCTGATGTCATCATTTGAGATCAAAAATCCAACTACTCCATAGACTGTACATTGTAAACAGCCTGCTGGTGTTCAACTAATGAGGGGCAGGTTTGCCTCTTATGAATTCAGCGTGGGAAGGAATGAGTCATTCTTCCTTCAGATTAAGTATGAGATTATATTTTTATCTATTACAAGTCATGAAAGATAGGAGATAATCTGCAATAATTTCATGAAGTTATGCGCTATCATGCAGCAGCTGATATATTTCATGGTGTTGTGGGACTCTGCCGAACCTCCCATCCCATGTTGTACAGATCATTGATGTGCTGGGGTCTGTAGCCGATGAGAGTGAGACTGAAGCTGGAGTGATCCAGCCCAGTGCCACAGTCCAGGCATCCATTCACACTCTCCATGTGTCTCTTCAAGGGGTCAGTGATGCTGTCTTCAAGAAGAAGGAGCCCAAATTCAATCCTGGTAAGCCATTTCTTCACACAGCAGTGATCTTATCAGCATAGTTTGTTGTGCTCGGTGAAGGTATTATGAGTTGTCAGATTCCATCTGCACAATCTCTGCTGCAGATTTGTAACTGGTTTTTGCAACTATTTAGAGTCATTAGACTTACATTGTGCTGAAAGCATGTAGATGCTTGTATGACAGTTTGACCCATACTAAAGGCACTGAAAATTTGTGAATATGGTGAAAAACTTGTAGACTTTCAACTCAAGAGCATGTAAAAAGTTTGATTCCAGTTTCAAATCATGCCCAGTTACATAGTTTGATCTTCATGGTAGTTAATGTTTACACCAAGTGAATTTCATCACCCTTGGCAGGACACCATCAAATAAGGATAAATGGAAAATGATTTCTTTTGAATGATGCACTGGGAGAAATTATCAACACTCTTGTTTTGTATCATTTTTTAAAGCACACATTTTAGTGGAAATCCTGTTTTTGTTTTATTCATTGATAGTGCATATTTATAATTTTCTCATCAGGAATCACCCCACTTGTGGTTGGTGAAGTTGGTCAATTCATCGATGTCAAAGTGAATGAGGGAAAGGCTTACGAGCCTCGGGCAGCCATGCTGGGTTCCACCAAAACCAAAGGTCTGCATGCCACCAGGTCAGCTGGCCACATCAAGGACAGCAAGGCACTGATTGCCTATCCCAATGACCGTGCACGGAGTATCAGACCCAGCTACAGACGGGAGGACTACAAGTAAAATATTCTCTTTTTGTGTTTAACTCATTAAGATAATACATATCCTGATTGACATCAGTAGAATGTCATATTAGCTCCTCAATAGACATGTGATATGCATTTGTTTGTACATTTTCAGAATGACTTTTGAATACAAGTAAATATATCCTTGAAATTTAGGAAGAGATAAGATGCAACTTACTTTTTATGCCTCCGCCACGAAGTGGTGCTGTAGGCATTATGTTTTCGGGTTGTCCGTCTGTCCTTCCGTCCGTCCGTCCGTCCTTCCGTCCGTCCGTCCTTCCGTCCGTCCGTCCTTCCGTCCGTCCGTCCGTCTGTCCGTCCTTCCGTCCGTCCGTCCGTAATTAATTTTGTGGCAAGCGTAACTAAAAAAACTTTTGAGGTATCCTAATGAAACTTGGCATGTATGTGTATTAAGGGGTGAAGTTGTGCCTGTCAACTTTTGGGTGCACATGCTCAAGGTCAAAGGTCAAGGTCGTATACATAAAATTTCACTATTTCCTCCATATTTTTGCAATGCCTGAAGATATTTTCTTGAAACTTAGTGTATTCATGTATTACCCAATTAAGATTCTTTGGTGAAAGTTTGGGGTCATGAGGTCAAAGGTCAAAAGGTCAAGTGAAAATATTAAAACTTCACTTTTTTCTCTGTACCTTGGAACATACATGTACTGACGCAGTGATTATCTAGACAATTTAGGGTTCATGGGTCAAAGGTCAGGGGTCAAAGGTCAAGGGCAACACTTCAAAATTTTACTATTTCCCTCATGTTTATGCAATGCCAGCAGGATCATTTTTTTTACACTTGGTGTATGCATGTATAACCTAATAGAGATTCTCTGGAAAGTTTTTTTTGTTTGTTTTGTTTTTGCCTCAAAGGTCAAAAGGTCAAAGATCAAGTGAAAGTGCTGAACTAAGTTTTTTTCCTTCATATCTCGGAAGTGGCTCAAGTTATCTTTAAACTTTCTACATATTTATGCATGTTCTGCCTGACAGTGATTATCTTATGAATTTTAGGGTCAAAGGCCAGATGAAAATGGTAACAATTTACTATTCAATACAGAAATTGCACTTTTTCTCTATACCTTGGAAATTACTCAGTGCATAAACGTATGAATTGGTCAAAGTTAAGTTAAAGTCCTTAAATCCCAAATGATACATGCTCTCCTATTCATCCAATTAAACCTAGGTCAAGGAAGGTGAACATTCAACACATTTGTGACAAACTTGTCATTTTTAATATTTAGCCAATTTTGTGAAAATGTAATCACACATTGTCCACATGTACTATCTAGACCTATAAGGAGAAACATGCATCATGGCGGAGGCATACCAGTCGCCATAGCGACATTTCTAGTCTGAATTGTTTCATATCCATCCCCTCAAAAAAGAAAAAAGACAAAAAAAAAGGAAAGACAAAAATCATGAATCTATATTGCAAAATCTGTGTAGCCAGTGATGCTAGAGCTTGATGAAAGGAACATAATATAAACATAAGGATTGTTTTATTCCCTTTGCACAAAAAATGAAAGAAATGCAGAATGTTATTTTGCATGTTGCTGAATTTCATCTTTTGGAGGTAGAATGCATTTCGTATCATATACAGTTTTGATTTCAGTATTTTGAGTATAATGGGTATGATTTCTATTCTACATATGTTTTGATTTTAGTGCCGATCAGTGAACAGTTTGGACTCGAGCAACTTTATAATACTGTAAAAGTGGATATTTTCGCGCGACTAATTTTTCGCGCTTTACCTGGTAAGAAGAGTTTCGCATGTTTTTAATTCCGCGGAATCAAGACAGTAGGAACAGGAACATATGGCAAGCAAAAATATTCGCGTGCTTTTATTTTCGCGCTAGTATCTGGTTGCGCGAAATGCGCGAAAATTTCAACACCGCGAAAATTTCCACGTTTACATGGTATATATTCGTTATATGTTCTTGTGTTAACAGATATTATGTTTCATGAATGGAGTAGTAGGTATTGCTTATTTGTGTTCATTTCAAGTCTCGGTGAAATTTCTCTTTGTAAAGGACAATCTTCACGAAGACAGAGCGGCACACCTATGTTGACCCTGACTATGCCTATGATGAAGAAGAACTGAATGATGTCATGGCTCACAAGAATAGATACAACGACTACCTGAAGGACAGCAGGGAAAAGAGAGTCAGTAGACTCAAGGCTAAGTAAGTGCCAAGAAATCCCTCGAAGAGTGACTCTTTGAGGAGTTACAATGTGTAGTTGTGTTGAATATTCAGTGGCTCTTTTACATAGAGGACTTCCTCTTATGGCGACTAAAATATCAAGTACAACTATCTTGAGAGCATCTTAAGGTGCTGAGAACTGACTGAAAGTTATTAGTACCCTAATCTTTATATTTGCCCAGATCTCAAACCTAACTTTGTGTCTGAGAGTCAAAGCTCCCAAAGTCCCATTGATGGTATGGATTCTAACAAATCAAGAAAAGGAATTCAGATATGGATGTGGTCATGAGAGCTTTTTCTTGGAAATATATCCCTGACTTTGTCTTTGCCTGTAGTAATGAAGAGCAAGGTTTACATATCTTAAGTGTTATTGTGTCTATAGAGAAAGATGTCCAATTCATAGCTGTGTTCCATGTGTAACATTCCAAAATGGAAAGTGCTTGGTATATCAGCCTTAATACAAAATAAGTTCTCACTTAATTTGACGTTTCAGATAACCTGTCACTGTCTCTTAGCTAAAATTTCATACTAAAACATGATTTTCCATGAAACTTTTGTTCTATTGCAGAGAATTCAAAACATTGAACAACAAGACTGAGATTGGAGTAAAGCCGGCATCAGGACTCCGCCCACCAAAACTCAAGGCTGATGAAATCAATGAAAAACCAGTTTGTAAGTAAAGAGCACTGCATCTCTTGAGGGTTGCGAATTTTTAAATCATATCTCAAATGTCTAAATGCTAACAAGTAGCCAAGATATCATGCTTGCTATTTCTGATTGACTGAATAAAGCCACCATTTGAATGTAATTATTTCAACCTAAGATGGGTCTATGCTCTTGGAGGTCCCTAATAGCTTGCCTCGATATTTCCTTATGTGCCATTCTTGTTCATCTCAGATATTGTGCATGGACTCCAAAGTAGCCTTAAACATATTACAATACAGCACCAAAGGTAGACAAGATATTATACTTATCAATTGTTATTCAGTTTGAATGCTTCATGAAAATTTTGTCAACGCTGCTGACATGTGTTTCACTCTTTTGTCTGTCCATTACAGCAGCCCCTTTTGAGAATGGCAGCCAGTACGACATGTTAAGCTCCAAGAAGCTGAGTGAGAGGGAAACACAGTCTGCCAAGCAGCCCAGTGCTGGTGGACTCAATGCCATCCCCATGACAGCACAGGAGAAGGCCGACTGCAAAAAAGAACTTTCTCCTCAACAGCTGCACCAAGTTGTCATCGGTGAGTTTTCCTCAGCTCTTTATGCCTCTGCCATGAAGTGTTGCTGGAGGCATATGTGTTTGGGCTGTTTGTCCGTCCATCCTGCTGCCTGTGTGGACGATGTATCCTAAGAACTATTTTGCCACGAAGTGTTGCAAGAGGCATGTGTTTTGGTTGTCTGTCTGTCTGTCCATCCTTCCGCCTGTAATCAATTTTGTAGATGATGTATCTTAAGAACTATTTGAAATATCTAAGTAAAACTTGGCATATGTATGTATGAGTGGACAAAGCCATGCCTATCAACTTGTGGGATCAAGGTCAAAGGTCGTCGACCAAGGTCAGATTTTAAAATTGTACTATATCTTCCGTATCTCTGTAACATCTAAAGGTAATTTTGTGAAACTTAATGTTTACATGTGTTACCAGATAAAAATTCCCAAGGGAAACCATGGGTTTAAAGATCAAGTGAAATACTAAAAGTTCCCTTTTTTTTTCTTCATATTTTTTAAATGGCTCAAGGTGACTTGGTCTATCTAAGGGCAAAGAAAATGTTTAATTGGGCAATGCGGCATTGGAGGAAGGGTAAACTCCATCTTAATTCACTTTTATTTCTACCAGGTCCTCCAACCATTGACTTTGCGGAGGTCTGTCTGAAATCGACAAGTAGCAAGCAGCTGAGTATTGTCAACAACCTAGACCAGTTCATTCATGTAGTTGTGGAGGTGAGTTGCTACAGGCTTAGTGAGTGGTGTAAATGATTTCATTTGATAGATCCCTACCATGTACCAATGGCAATTGTATTCCCATTGACATAACAATTATAAACATTATAATACAAGCCAATTTTCAGGGGGAAGAAAAATATGGCAAGGGACAGTTAGGGGGTGAGGAGATAAGGATAAATAAATGTATGCCACAACAGACGCATGTTTGTATGTTTCTTAATACTTAGTGTTCAAGGTCATATGCAAACACCAGATGTGAGGGGACTTCCTTTTAGAGTACTGAAGTGATGATGTCTCAGTCTTTTGTTCAAGCGTGATTAGCAACCACTGTGCTTACACATATTTGGGCTACGTGAGGTTGTTAAGAACCAGTTTCTATGGCAGTGAATGGCTATGACATCACACTTGGTATTCTGTAAAAATGACACAGAGCACGATGTCATAGAAAGACATGAAAAAAAAACAAACCAGCAAAAAAGGTATTGTCAGACTAGACAACCTGAATGTTGCATATCAAATGACAAATCTTGCAAGGAAAGGAAAAGAAGCACTCTTAGTGAGAGAATATGAACATGCAAAAAGAAACACAAGGAAGGTAACTGGAACTTCAGCACTGCTGTAGTAAAGATTGACTGAGAATGAATGCATAGCATCCTCAAGACGGCACTATTTATTTTTTAATGTCAAAAACATAGTTAACATAACAAAGTGCATTATAATCAAATGTTAAATAAATGTATACTGTTTTGATAGACACATGAAAGTTAACATATGAGGAAGAAGAATACTGTATACGCCAAATATTTCGCGAGGTTTTTATTTTCGCGAATATCGCGAGTCAGCTGCTGTTTGCGAAATTAAAAACACACGAAAATATTGACTCTAATACCGATACGAATGTGACGTACGCGTATACATTTCTCCGTTCAGTACATGACTCCATGATCGCGAATTTAACCACTCGCGAAATTGTCAGGAAGTCCTGATTCGCGAAAATTTAGACTTGCGAAATATATGGCGTATACAGTAACATGGAAAGTGAACATTTATTGAGAGTAAAAAAGATATGTCTATCAAAGTATTTGATGTTACTGCTAGTTAACAGAAACAAGACGACAAACTGCAGAGAAAAAAAAAGTGACTCATATTTACTGAAAAGCACAAGTTTGGAACTAAACAGAAATACACATACAAGGATTGCTCTTATTACTACTAGACACTAGGCACAAAAATGCTTTTCATATTTTTTCAGATTGACTGCCGTGAGCTGCGTCAGACCAGCCCCCTGTCACAGGTTGTACCTCCAACTTGTAAGGCAGAACTCCCTCTCATATTTGAATCCAACATCAAGGGAAAATTCACCAGGTAAGAAATAGGATGGTGAGAGTTTGTAATGTACAGTCATATATTACATTATAAATCTCCTTCACATACTTGGATTTACCTAGATTGCACATAGGCTCATTGCAAGAAGAAGGGGGAAAAATTTACTAGTACTGTAAAAATTGAAAATCGCAAATGATTTTCACGCAGGACCACATTCTTTACTGAATGTTGATTACTTATGATTTTTTAGTCTGAAATTAGAATTAAATTAAAAGCTCTTATTTTGCACGGGTTTACATTTCTCAAATTTTTTAAACTCTGTTGGGCAGTGAATTTAAAACATGCTAAAATATCGCCACATGCAAGGGTATGTTGTATCTTTGTGCACTTAAGATAGCCTTGGTGTCAAATTGCGAGAACAACATCTCGCTAATATATATTTGCAAAAATGGCAGCTTCTACAGTATCTACCTGAAATATATATTTGTTCAGTATTTTGTGGTTATCAAGTAGGGTGCAAAGTTTGCGAACACTGCCGCACACAAAATTTTTCCATGATCACAGTATGCTATTTCCAATTTATGCTTTAAAAGAAAGTAAAAACTTTCAGAGTAGAGTCATTATGTCTTATTATTGGAAAATTGAGCAAAGAAAATGGGATTCCATCGGGATTATGTCTTAAGTAAAAAGAAGATAAAAACTTTGTCATCAAAATGTCACAGAGTATAATAATAATATATACACCTCACCTGCAAAATTTAACATTCCTCTGTGCTCAGAGAGGCTCCATGCTCGTATGAAGATTATGTCAAATGTTAGGTTTTACTGTTGTTTGAAAATACTCATTGATGTATCAATTTAGGCCTCAGTGAAAAGAAAGGTGGAAAACAGATATGTTCTTTATGCAATGCTCTTTATGGCTATTTTGCTCTTTGCTTAGAAACGTGAAATACACCGTCAATGGGCGGCATCGTGATCATGTGACTGTGTATGCAGATGTAGTCCCAGTGGCCCTTGAGTTGTCAACAGAAATGCTGAAGCTAACACCCACTCCAGGCATGCCAGCTGAGGCAGGTTAGTATATACCAGGAAAGGATCCGGAAAGATATAATGAAGTACAAGAGCAAAAGGGGCAAAAACACCAAAAGGAGGGGAAGGTTGATCAGGTAGATGTTTTGATTGACAAAAATAGATTGACAAAGACAGAGACTCAACAAGTACATAGGTACAAGCAAGTAAAAGATGGAGAAATGAATTATGACATGTGGACATACATGTATTTACAAAACATTGTTACAAATATTGTCCATTTCTTCAGTAATGAAACGCTTTTCAAAATTTCTTTCTTTCTTTTTTTTTGCATGAGAAATTTTTTTGTGTGTGTGATAAACTCAAAGATCAAAGTATTTGGCTATGTCGAAATGTAAAGCACAGAGTGTTGCATCCCAAAATTTTCACTTGTCTTACACCCTTTGAGTAATGCAATATAATGGTATTTGTTGCAGTGGTATACTCAATTCTGAGGTGAAGCTGATTGCAGTTTGTAGAAATGGATGGTTTGAGTCATGCCCTTCACAAAGTCTGTTCTTGTTTGTAGGGCTGAGGGATGTCATCCGCCTGATGAACAAGAGAAACTATCCAGCAGAATTCACGTGGCAGCCTATCCTGGGTGAGAGAGGCACTGCATTCTCCATTAGACCAGCCACAGGTAAGACACATGAAATGTGTATTCAACATTGAAATGGTCAACTTTAGCTGTCACAGTGATTATGCATTTACTGTTTGTTCCAGCAACAGTCTCCATGGTGACGTTTAAATTGTAGTTTGATTGTAATTCCTTTGGGCATTAAATCAAAATGGTATCTCCCAGACACCTTGAGGTAAAAAGTGTAACTCTCAATATAACATTGTACAGAATATTGTGAAATGCATCACAGCTACATTTTTTTATTTTTTATTTTTTCATAAAGCATCTTGAGACCTTTCACAAGATTTGGCTAGAGGTATACAATGTTTGCTTTGGTATACATGTCAGCCAACCATCAATGTCTGTGTCAGAAATAAATTGATATGAACTTGAACTCTCTATTACTATTTCATCCATTCCTTATCACAGGTACTGTTGAAGCCTTTAAAGACTTGGAATGTGAAGTGGTGTTCCACCCCTCCTACCACGCCCCAGAGGATGGCCTCTTCGCTCTCCAAGTCCATGGAGGTGAAACACAGCACCTCAAATGCCTGGCAGATGTGAGTACACAGTCTTCTATTTTGAAGTGTGTGTGTGTGTTGGGGGGGGGGGGGGGAGGGGGAGGGGGACCAAAACACAAACAGCTGATAACAAGAAGATTGTTTACTAGCTTCAGAGAGCATGAAATCAACAGCCTTCAATCTTTCATTGACAAAAAAAGTGTATAAAAAAGAAACAAAATTTTGTTATAACGAAAGAAAACGGCCGGTCCCGAGCATTTCGTTATAACGGGAGTGCACTGTACTCATTTTTGTTGAGCCCACCGGAGGTGAGGGGAGACTAAGGGATCGCCTGTGGCGTCTGTCCGTCCGTCGTCCGTCTGTCCGTCGTCTGTCTGTAATGCTACAAAAACTCTTTACTCTGGGCTTCAATTGCAATCAAACTTTGAGGGAAGAGGGGTCATACAAAATTTCACGTTTTACCATATATGAAGGTCACCTCAAGGTCAAAGCTCACAGGCAGGGGTCAATGAACTTTAGGGCCCAATGTTAAGTTTTTATGGCGCATTTCTATTATGGGTCATAACTTTTGATCCATAACTCCATTTGTGACCAAACTTGGATGGTAGATGTCCCTTGGGGAGTGGATGGTCACTACAAGGTCAATGGTCACAAGAATGGATCAACAAACTTTTAGAGCCCAATGTTAAGTTTTTATGGCGCGTTTCTATTATGGGTCATAACTTTTGATCCAAAGGTCCGTTTGTGACTAAACTTGGATGGTAGATGTCCCTTGGAGAGTGAATGATCACCACAAGGTCAAAGGTCATAAGCAGGGGTCAACAAACTTTTAGAGCCCAATGTTTAGTTTTTATGGCGCGTTTCTATTATGGGTCATAACTTTTGATCCATGGGTCACTTGTGACCAAACTTGGATGGTAGATGTCCCTTGGAGAGTGGATGGTCACCACAAGGTCAAAGGTCACAAGCAGGGGTCAACAAACTTTAAGGGCCCAATGTTAAGTTTTATGGCACATTTCTTTTTTGCCATAAATTTTTACCCTTTTATATCTCTTTTTATCTGTTATATCTCTTTTTTTTAATCTGTTATATCCCATTGGCGTACAATTTCTTGTACGCGAATGGGCGAGACACATTATGGCACTTGCCTTGTTATTCACCTCAATGTAATGTTTACAACTCATACATGTGCTAGAACTCCATGGTAAAAAGGTCAGAACATTTGAAACTAACACCACTTTAGACTACTCCTTTTTTGGCCTCAGATTATGACTATTTCTTGTTTGTTAAGGAAATGTGCAATGTGCACAAAATGTTTGAGTGGCCATAAGAAACAGACTGCACAATGAAGTGAATAATGCAGTATATTGATCCTACAGACATAGCTCTGTAAGCTTTTCTTGTCACATGCCACTAGAGAACATACCAAGAGGGCAGTCACCTATGGGAAAGTCATCAATTCAAACTACCCCAAAATATGGTGAATACGTAATACCTTGTCAAGAGTAAATGAAACAATGCCTCAAGATTATTACGTTAGACCTGTATAATGTTTGTGTATATTTTCTTTGTGAAATATTACTCCAAATGTGTTAAAATGTAGCAGCTGCTGTAGTCAACTTCACATATCTCTATTTTCTTCCGACAGCTGGGGCCAACTCAAGTGATGTTCATGGAGAGGAGAGTTTTATTTGGTCAAGTTCCTCTTCATCTGACCACCACTAGGACAGCTGTGCTGCACAATAACAGCAACAACCATGCCTATTTCCAGGTGAGAAGATACATCCACTGTGGCCTGATGATAATTCTACCCCTGCATCTTAAAGAGTGCATGCACATGCATGAATATGCATGGTTGTCACCGATCTTCTTCAATGAGATGCACCAGTATTTTTGAAAGAGCTGCCACAGAGAACTCGACGGAAAAATACAACTCTGAACTGATATCTGGTAGAAAGAGGAGTTTGCTACTTGTTAAGAAGGAGTGTATTGGTGATCACACTTATTAAAAAACACACAAACAATTACACTAGGCATACTTGTGTTTGGACTATTTGGTAGCTTGAAGGAATGGGAGGAACACTGTCTTATTACAATCAATTGAGCTTTGAGATATGTCAAACTGGACTCCCTTAATGTTGCCAAATTTTGTAACCCCAAAACAGAAAAAAAAAAGAAGTGCACATAAGTGAATTGTATAATCACCATCCACTTATGTCTTTGTCATGCAAGAGAGCTGTATGATTCCACCTGTTGTAGCTTGTTGCTGGTTTAGTGATTGACTGTAAATCCATTGAATTGGCCTTGATGTTGTTCCCTGTCAATGTTTCTATACTTTCCTTGACATTTACACATCACATTCCTCACTAAACTTTGTTTTGTCTCTGAAACTAGGTGGTAGACCCCAACCCAGTTCCTGGCCTCAGTGTGTCCCCAGTCCAAGGCGTGGTGCCTGTGGGCGGGACAACAGAGCTAAAGATACATCTAACTCCAAGTGCTGTCATGAAGTTTGACACCCGGCTGGAGGTGGCCATTAGGGGCTGGAAGACCATTGACCTCAGGATGGGTGGTACAGTGGAGCCACCTCTTGTCGACATTGATATGGTACTTTATTTCTTCCTTTTTGCCTTTCATAAACAATGCATTACATATCTCTTGGCTATATTAATATTGATGTTTGACCCAAACAAGAGTAAAGAAGTTTTTAGGAGGTTTGAGTATGCTCCCAAACCTTATACAGTACACATTGACTCTACTCAAAAAAACAAAAGGAACTAAGGATTTGTTGAAACTAGAATCTACACTGGAAGAGAAGACTTAGTAAATCAACACACCTTATTCTGATTTTGAAGAATATCTATCCAGGTTTTGTCATTTTTTTTTCATTGTTTTTGTTTTGTTGCTTTTATAAAATACAGGCCTTTTGTATAACTAGGCCTATATCATTTATGTTGTAGGTAAAATTTGACGACATGTAAAAATTAGGAAAGAGTTCATTTTGCTGTTTCTCAGGATTTTTTTTCTTTTTTTGTCTGTGGTTCAAGAGTTTCTAATAGGACTGGCATCTCTCAAAATTTACCTCCATTTTCTTTCTGAACAGCCATCATTCCAGCTTGGTGGTGTGTACTGTGGCTCTAACCTGACCATTCCCTTTAAACTGGTGAATCGGGTGCGGACCAGAGCCAAGGTTGTCTTTGACCTCTCCCGCTTCAGGGACTTCTCTCTCAAGTTTGATGCTGATGTCATGGAAGGTGAGAAATGCTCCAGCTTTTCACTTGAAATGCTGATCTAACCTGTAAGTTATGATTGATTAACTCAAGGACAGTGATTATTCCATGAGGCAAAACATACAGAGTGATTAAAGACAATGATATTGAAATGCAATTTCTCAATTCCCTCTTTTTTTGTCATTGTGTAGGGAAAAAGTATTAAAGTCCTGAGAAAAGAAGTATTTCAGTCCAATTAATGATTTTTTTTTGTATGTTTGGTTAGATCACTTAGGTGATCAAAATGATAGTGTAGACAGTGGAGACACCTCCATGGACCGTGTGGGATGTTATGACTGAAAAACAAAGGCTTACATTCCATCTAGAAAAAATTTCCTGGCCATTGAGCCATTTCCTAACTGATTAGTTCTCTGGTTTACCTTTCATTTTCCATTATGAAAAGAGAAAATACTCATGAACAAATATTACTCATAGGACTTCTTTTATACAGTAGGACATGGAATTACAAATATTGTGTCCTTATTATTCTATTTTCTAGAGTCCTATCACCCAATGCCCCTCCCTGTCCCCACACACAAACTGTTATTTTATATTATTGTATATTCACTGTTGTAAAATACTGTTGTCTATCTCTCTTAATACTCAGAATCTGAAGACACAATGAACCCAGGCGTGTTTAAGGTGACAGTTGGTGGAGAGCAGACCATTGACTGCCAGCTAAAGTTCCAGCCTACTGAGGTGGCATCCTATGACTTCATCATCCCTGTCAGCATCAACCAGACTGAGGCTCCCACACCAGAGTCCACCCCCTTTCCACCAACACCTGCCCCCTCCTCAAAGAGCATCCAGCACATCATTGCACCCCGTCCTGTGGTGGTGATGGTGTCTACCCCAAAGCGGCGGATCATTGCCACCGCTCTGCGGCAACCCCTTCAAGTGTCCGACACAGACCTCCACTTTACCCTGCCGTCAGGTTACCTGGAAATGGGTGTGTATCTTTTGGCTATTATTCATCATATCTACCTTTTAAACCTAGTCTTGAAATGTAATTTGTGCATCTGTATACTCTTCAAGGAATCAAACATCAAAGCAGAAGAAGTAGAGGTATACAATGATCCTTTACAGAAGCAGTTCAAGGGACAACAACATGGCAGCAAAATCATTACTTGTATTAACAGATTTGTTGTACAAGAAATATTAGACAAGTGGTCTTTCCAATTTTTTTTTCTATCTTTTGTTGTAATCACTGTATGCAGGTTTTGATACATGTATTTTTGATACATGTATGTATTTATTTTCATATAGTTATTTATTCATACGTCTACTTAGTAGTATGCTCCGTTATCGTGCCATTTTTTCTGCATTTATGACACAGCTTCAGTTAATCTACCTTGCCATAAAACTTCATGGATTATGTTTCATCAGTTTCATTTTTTTCACTCTGTATGCTTCTTATTTTGAACTGTTTAAAGTATCTGTGCATACAATTATATTTCCTACCCTTGTGCCACAACAGAATTACCCATGTAGCCGCTTAACATGTATGATTAAAACTGACTGGTTGATCGTTCACTTAAAAGTTTGGCTTATGTTTAGTAGGACTTCCTTCTTCTGCAATTAATCATCCTCAAACCCAGTTCCAAAGAACCCCTCATTATATTCTTGTTCCCTTGGACATGTCTCATGTGGACCAGGTCTATCCAGCAGTACTCAGCAGAGCCAGTCCATCATGCTGGTCAACAACAGCACCAAGCGACTGGAGTGGGCCCTGGACCTGCGCTCCTGTGGCAAGGCCATGGAGGAAGGCATCTTCCGCTTTGTCCGTTCCAATGGTGTGCCCTTCTTGACCTTTGAAAAAGGTCGCCAAGAGGTGAAAGAGACTTTGGAAACAGGAGAGGTCTACACACTGGGATGCATGTTCTGTCCAGGTGAGATCTTAATAACTTTGTGTGGTGTTAACATGGCTTTAAAAGTGTTACCGACATGATATCTTAAAGGTCATTTCCTTCATTAAGATCTCTAACAGAGAGCAGCTCATTATAACTTAATTTTGTAATCTTTTTTCAGAAGATACCATATTTACTTCATGTATTTGCACTTGACAGTCAAATGAATCTAAAACAATAAATTTAATCAAAAGAATAAAGGGAAATCTTTATTTCCAAATTATTCTAAAACCTTGGGGGAGGTCAATCTTGAATATGACAAAAGTGTTTTCCTTTGCCACATACAATCTGCAGATGAAATCTGCAGGGCATGCAGGGGAGAAGGAAAGTATACATAAGATGACATCACGAGAAGAAAGATGACTATTACCTGCTTCTCAGTTCACACAATGTGAAACCAGTCATAATAACTGTAGTACTTCAGATTTTATACAGTAAAGCAGTAACTCGTGAAGTACTGAAGAGTGTATTTTGTATGAGGAGCTGCTCTTCCCAAAGAAATATCAATGACTCCAATTTGAGTGTTTTGATATCAAGTGTTTAATCTACTTCATGTCATCAGGAGATATCTGTACAATAAATCCATTCTGTCATCTAAATCTAAATGTGAGCAATAACATTTATTGTTGTCATTCCTTCACATTCAACAACATTCATCATTTTATACCACAGAGGAACCAGGTGAATTCCAGGCCAAGGTGCCTATCATCCTAGATGGGGCCACAGATAGACCATATCAGTACCTCAACGTACATGGCATCCTCAAGTCCCCACAGCTGACCTTTGACCCCTTGGCCATTGTGCTGACCCCGGTTCCTCTCTCAACGAAGGTCTCTGCAGATTTCACCATCCGGGCAGCAGGTTTCAGGAAGTATGTATACAGCCTTTGTATATTTCTGTTGCCATAGTCGAGATATCAGACATGTTGGAATGAAAATCAACAGCTTACTGAAAACTTTGGCTCAATCAGTATTATTGAATTTACGTCTGAAGAGATCACTTTGAATAATGTAACTTGATTAAGGTAAAATAAAATTGCATTGTGTATTTGTTAAAAGCCATGTATTCTTTACATTTAGTAATGTTTTTTTTTTTTAGCATCTGTTTGCCACTGTCCACTGTGAGGTTATTGTAGACTATTTGTTCTAAAATTGGCATTGCACTCATTTTCTTTCTTCTAATAGGGAGACTGTCATTGACGTTGAGCTCCCAGAGGTTGAGGTTGACGATGGCAGCAAGATGTCTGTCCTTAGTGTGACCTTCCCCGATGGTCAGACCATCCAGCCCTGCAGTGCAGATGAGGGTCACAAAGAGCCGTTTGTCCTCAAGTGTAAAGTGACCTTCTGCTCCTCCAAGCCTGTCTCCTTCACCAAGCCCATCAAGTTTGTGGACACTGTTGGAAGCAGGTACATACAGCCCAATGAAGGGATCTTATGTTGCATTGGCTGAAAAGCAGTGCAAATTAGCAAAAGTTCAATGAATATTGAAATAATTTACATTTTATATCTGACAGTGATTTTTCTCTCAGAAGGGTTAATGAAACATGTTTCATGAGTGTCCTGGCATGTCTGCCACAATGCATAAATCTCAGTTGAGTTCACAATACTCATTGGATTTGCTCTCCATTGAATACCAGCTTCCTGCGCAGAACCATTATGTCATTACTGCACAACTGAAGGGAATCTGTCCACTATTATATGTTTCTATTGCAACTGATGCCCATGATTGTTTTTTTTTTTCATCATGGCTTCTACTAAACACTGATTAATTTGGTACTTATTTACCTTAATATAGGGCAATTTGTTAATTTGTTGCCACAGAAATATTGTGACACAAGAATTTCATCAGTTTGCATGTTTATATTGCTAACTAGGCAATGATGCATGTTTGCAGGGAAAATAAATAATGACATCCACTTATTCTTAGAATATAATTTGAGAGAGTCATTATCTCACTCAAACCTTGCAATATGCCAACAGATTCTCCATACCTGTCACTGCCACGGCGGATAACTGCCTCCTGGTTGCCTACCCCTTTGTGGCCAAGCATCGTACTGACTTCCAGATTGTTACTGAACAGGGGCACAGCCTCAGAGGCCACAAAACTGCCTCCCATGAAACTGTGAGCAACATGGGTGAGGCTGTCATTATGCCTGTCGAATCACCGAGCCGACCTTCGACCCACACCAGTACCAGCACTAGCTCACGTTTTGGTGCCACTACATCCACCTATGAGGACACAGAGAGTATCACAGGTATATTGGACAATGATTTACTGAAGGCAACAATTAAACTGGCGGCTTTGATGTACGCTCCCTTTGAGCTTTGTCTTGACGGCATGTCCCATGAATCTTTAGCTATGTAACATTGTAACCTTCTGTGATAGCATCTTATCCCTCAAGTAGTGGTTCATTGTAATTTGTTGGCTGTTAGTGTGACTTACAAATATGTTAAATACAGGTGAGACCTTTGCAGCATACCAACACTCACATTTCTTCTTCCTCCCCACTCACCCCATCCCACACCTTGTAGAGTCCACATACCGCAGTACCCCACGTGATGGTGCAGTGAACCGTGTCAACTACAGCCACTCTGCCCTCCCCTATGATGACTCCCGCATGGGACTGGCCTCACGCTCTCTGGGCTCGGCAGCATTCCCAAATGAGGACTCTGAAGAAGGCATCTTCCACTCTGAGGTGCTGATGGCTGTGCAGCGCTGGATCACCCTGCATGGCTGGTCTGGAGGACCATTCCCTGTGTCTCTCCCAGAAGGGCTGCGCAGGTGAGCAACTTGATGCTCTCAATGCAATGCATAAGTACAATGCTTATATAGAGTGCTGTTTCATGAGACCTCGTCTGGTCTCCTAATTTGCAGTGAATGGTCAGGTATGTCATATTTGCGAAATACCATTCTTTCATGGGATTGTATTACACTATCACATGCACTCTCTTGTGTAATGTAAGATGAGTTCTCTTTTTGTCAACAAAATTACTCTTTTTCTCTCATGCACATGAAAGAATTCACTTCACCAAGGAGGAAAACCAGCCCCGTAAATTCATAAAATCATTTGTATTTCCAAGTCAACAAGCAAGATGTTTGTCAAGAACTTTCAGCTTTTCACTGAACTCTACCATCAATTATGTATCTTTCTTTTTTTTTTTTTGTCTGTACAAATGAAAATATTAGTATGCCAATCAAAGTTTTAATGTTTGAAGGGAGCACACCAATACTTTGATATTCATCATTGATTAGTCACACACTATTCATATGTCATTCACTTCACCTCAGTGGTGTATCCAAGGGTTCCGCTGCAGAGGCAGCTCGGGACAAGTCCAGCCAGAGCTCACCAGCATCCAACAACCAGAAGCGCAGCTATACCAAGACAGTCTATGACCTGATGGCCCACCTCAGTGGGCGCCTGGTGCCAGGAATTCCCATCAATCAGGCCCTCCCAGCAGACCCTACTGAAAAGGTTCTGCAGCTCCACTGGCAACACTCCACACTCCTCACCTTCTTGAGGTATGTCCTGCCAGCTTTAGTAGCAACAATTCCTGGTTTTCCCTCATGTAATTTCGATTAAATCGTTAGGTATGTGTTGTGATCCAGATTTGGATCACAGTTGGGATATGTAGGTGTCAAGATATTGTTTGCCATTCGTTTGTGTATTTGTCAATTCAGAAATTGGTTGTATGGTGATCATTTTTGCATTTTATTGTTGATTTAGGCCTATGATTAATCCTAACTCGAGAAGTTCTAGCTGCTAATCTTGTTTTTACTGTATCAAATCACTTCCATTGTAGCTACACGTAAGCCCTGCAAAAGTTTACCCCTGATTTGTTGTTTTGGTCATTAGTCCTCATTAATGAATACTCTAGCATAGTTTAAGTCTAGTCCTTTTGATGGTAAATTTACCTTGATTCAATCCATCCCCATTCCCCCTTAACCTCCTAGGAGTCAGGGAGCGGGTGTGGCAGGCATCAAGCCAGAGTACCTCTTTGAGCCCCAGGACTACCAGAGATGGATGAAACTGCAGGAGCAAGTGCGAGAGAAGAAGAAGGCAATGCAAGAAGGGAAGTCCACTGTTGCCATCACGATTGAGGAGGAGCCCCTGGATGAGACACTCTTTGAGTCTGTCTCCAAACGGGCTTGGACAGACCTCCTCCTGCAGACCATCAAGGTGAGGAGTTACCTTGGCAACAATGCTTGACCACAACAATAATCACTACATTTTCAAATGTTACTAGACTTGGAATTTTTCAACACTGACAAATTAGGTGATCCGATCTATTTGGAAATCAACGATTCAAATCCTGATCCCAATAGGCATGGCCATAAATGTTTCATCTGCGTTTAGGGGATATTTGCCGTGTGATGTTTGGATTCTCATTTAGAAAAGGGAGTCAGACCTGCCATCTTTGGTACCGAATTCCGTATACACTAACGAAGATACAGAATGAAGTATATTTGACCTTTGACCCCACTTTCCACAGCCAAGATGGTATCTGAGCAAAAAGTGGTGATTTTGTGAAATGATCCTTGTAACATGGTCTTTGCGTGTGCAAAATGTGGGAAAGATAGGACATGTATTCACCAAGATACAGGATGAAACATTTATGACATTTGACCCTAATTTACATACCCAAGATGGTGTCCGATCAAGTAGTTGTTATTTTATGAAATAATGTACGTGACATGAACTAAACATGTGCAAAATATGGGGGTGATAGGGGCTGTTTTTCTTGAGTTATTGCAAAGAAAGTTGAAGAAAGAAAGAAAATCTCAATACATCGAAGATAAGCTTTAATTGCAACCAAGTTTTTTTTAACGTGATCCCGACATAGTATGAAAAAACAGTGTGTAAGTAATGATAGTGCAAAGTCTCAGCTACAACATATTAAAATCAGGGAGAAATTCAGTGAGCTAGTGCTCGAAAAAGATAGTCATGTCAATTTTCATTTGCAGAAAAAACTGCACTCCCATAGAGATAACACGTCATAACAAAGATAGAGAAAGAAGTACATATGACATTTGACCCCACTTTGCACAGACAAGATGGCATCTGAGCACAAAGTAGTTATTTTGTGAAATGATTCTTGTAACATGGTCTTTACGTGTGCAAAATATGGGAGAGATAGAACATGTATTCACCAAGATACAGGATGAAACATTTATGACCTTTGACCCTAATTTACATACCGAAGATGGTGTCTGATCAAGAAGTTGTTATTTTATGAAATAATGTACATGACATGAACTAAACATGTGCAAAATTTGGGGGTGATAGGGGCTGTTTTTCTTGACTTATTGGAAAGAAAGTTGCAGAAAGAAAGAAACATCTCAATACATCGAAGATAAGCTTTAATTTCAACCAAGTTTTTTAATGTGATCACGACATCGTATGAAAAAATGGAGGACACACTTACGATAGCCCAAAGTCTCAGCTACAACATATTAAAATCTGGGAGAAATTCACCGTAGTGTAAGTGAGCTAGTGCTCGATAAAGGTAGTCATGTCAATTTTCATTCCAAGAAAAACTGCACTCCCATAGAGATAACACGTAAACTGGTGAAATTTGACAACATTACTTTCAATCCGTTTTTACGAGGTGATAACGTCATCCAGTCAAAATTTTGTAAGACACTTTTAAAAGAACATTAAATAAGCTACAACATACTGAAATCTGGGAGAAAATTAACGAAGGATAAGTGAGATACGCTCGAGTGAACTTGAAATTTGGTGACGTCATTTTGAAAATTTACTTTTTTTATTTTATTAAGAAATCTATTATCTTTTGGTCATTTTTTCAGCATCGCCAACCCATGAATTGACATGTACAACTCATCAGCTTTCAGAATATGTAAAGAAAATGGGGGGTCACCGTCCATCCTGACGAGTAAAATCGGATTTAAAATTGGCGGTTTTTTTGCATAGTTGCACTGTATATCGCCATTGACGCGCGCGCGGAATTTCAACTTTGACGGGCCTGTATGACGTCATATTGAGTCGGATCGACTTGAAACTTGGTAGAAATATTCCTTGACATTTCAGACATCCGATCAAAGTGAAAAAACGGGAAATTTCTATTGTATATGAGCTGTGCGTGCGTATATGTGCGTGCGCGTACGCGTCCGTCCGATTTTTTCAATTTTTCAAAAAATGCTCCAAATGGTCTGAAACGTATGCAAAAAAAATTTGAGCGCGATTGGAGCATACAAATATTTCAACGCGCGCGTACGCGCACGTTTTAACGATGCGATGAATTTTGAAAACATGAGTAGAATTCCCTTGAATTGAAATTTACGTGACGTAAATTTCATTGAAAAATTCCATTCCATTAATGAGATATGATTGAAAATGTGTTTTCATATAATGACGTCATAGTGACGTCACGGTCGACTGATCACTTCGATTTTACTTGACCCGTCGTCTTTGGGACATGATACATATATGGTATAATTTTGACATTGATAGGAAGAGGACTTTTTGAGCTAATCTCTACACAAATTTTGTCCAGAAATAAAGAAGGAAAAAGAATCCGTACAGATACAGAAGGTGATCCGAAGGATACTCGGATCACCTAACTAGAGCACAGTCACATATGTTTAATGAAAAATGTTCCTGAGATGCTGTGGATTTGCTGAGATTTATTGAATGCAAATGTTCTCTCATGTTGTTGCCAGCATATTTGCAGATATATCAGAGAGGATATAGAATGCAAGATTAAAAATGAGATGAACAAATATGTAACACTAACATGAGAAATGGTTCAAACTGAAAATCAGTTGAGTGTCATGAATGTGATGCACATTGTAATGCATCTTATTGTTCAAGGTTCAGAGACAAGATCTCACTTTCTTGTAATCACAAGACTAGGACAGCACTTCACTCTGCTATCTCTAGCATGTATCTTACAATATGTTGTTTGCACTGATGTGTTGCATCATATTTCATCTCGTGATAGAAATGAAATCATGCAGTGTGTGTTTTTTCATTCATTGTGTTACTGTAATATTCTCAGGTACTTGTTCTGGCCCGCATTACACCACGTCAGTTCCGTGGCCTGCCATGCCCCGGGGGTGTCAGCCTGCCCTCTATCAATCCAGATCCACTTTGCAGTAATATCTACTCTGTAGCAGAACGTATCTTGCTTTCCTGGCTCAACCACCACTATGAGCAGCAGCGTCACAAGATCTGGAGCAACTGTGACAAAGGTAAGGCATCTTTTAATGTTGTTTTTCTTTACGCAGTTGACTTTCTTTGCTATTTTTTAACAAGTGTCGGTAGTCTCTGTACATATTGATTAATCAAATGATTTGGATATGAATTTGATTATGAAACCTTGTATGTTCAGTCATGCCCAAGAATAAAAATATGATTGCATGTACAATGCATCTCAAATTCCAAATCGCCACACATTCTCAGTGTTTCAGAGACAAGGCCTCAAACCCTGCCTGTGAAGGGAGAAAGAATAACAAAAAATGAACAGAAATTTGAGGATATCACCAAAGTAAAGTTTGGTTATATCATAGGTGTAGTTGTGTGTGACGACAAATAGCACTGTACCACTTCTAAGAAAGACACAGAACGAGTGTAATATTAAGTGTAACAGTTCTTATGTGTGCAGTTTTTCTTTCATTACAGTAATTTGTCACATCTTCTTACTAAATTTAAAATGACATTGATTCATGTGTGTTTTGTCCAGCATGTGACTACTTATTCTGAAATATTTCAACTCATGTTTGAGAATTAATCGTCTCATCTGTGTTAAGTCTTCAAAGGGAAATGAACTCATGAGATGATAATTTGGAAGAATGACAGTAACACAGAGAAAGTCTTAACAAAATCAGACAAATGGCCCCCCAAAAAAAAGACAAGAAAAGAGAGAAGTTGTGATTAACTCTTTGAAAGTTGCCAGATCATCAAAGAGTGAGCTAAAATACCAGTTTTGTTCTTCTTGTCACTATGGTATTTGTGCAGCTCTCCGTACTCTGTTTATGCTAAGGTAATGGCCTGGTAAACTGAATTCAGTGAATTCCAGACTTCAGTGCCATGGCTATGAATGGTGTGAAAGAACATATTATTAGTGATTAATATGCAACAAAATCATTGAGACATTTTTCCTGTGATAAGATTTGTTATTAGTGAAACTTTGCTCACATTAGATGATTAATTGATGTTAATACAGCCAAAACTTTATTACATTTGTCTGACTTTGTTCAAATTTTAATTCCTTTGAAGCTCTTCATTCATTTTGTTCAATTAGCATGACATGTCTTCAGATGACTTCCTTCTCCTATCAATAATATTTTTATCTCTAGTTTTGGATTGATGGGTTAATCTTCATGATAAGAAATTATTTTTGTATTTATGAAAGAAATTTTGCATGTCACTCCATCTTTTTCTACTCACTTAAAAGCAACACCGATATAATATTTGGAATGTTTTTCTTCTCTTCTAATTTTCCTGAAACTGTTCTAGCCTTACTGCAGTTGTACAATGCCCCTCCAGGTATATGCATGAGACTGTTCAAGATCTTTTTATAAACAATTATACCATGACACCCCTATCCTGACACTATCTCACATAATTGCTGCTACCCAACTCCAATTCCTATCTGCAGTCAGCAGTGTTAACATAGTTTTACAATTTTAACCTCTGTATCTAATGCTTATGTATACAGGTATATATTGCATATAATACTTTTGTATCTTGACCACCCCCCCCCCCCCCACTGTACTCTGTGCTAATTGAATAAAAACCTCTGTTGTTAATCCCCATTATTTACTCTACAGTACATAACAGTAAGAGGTTGATGTTCTTGATATAGCGGTGGAGGGTTTGACCATGCTTTGTGACTGCATCCCAGTAACAGCTTGCAGATTTTTTTTTTTTCAGCAACAACATTGGAACATTGCTTTTTTTTTTGTTTTTTTGTTTTTTTCAGTATAAATTGATGGGGTGTATTAAGCAATCATTTTTCAGCCATATCTATCATATTCATGTTATTCATGGACATGCGCAAATGTTTATACATACATAAATACATACATACAGACAGACACACATAAATGTTCTTACATACATACTACAGTCATGCATATAGCACACATTCATACAAACAGATGCACATACAAATTCATGCATACATATGGAACATCCAAATATACATATGTACATACATGTGTACACATGTTCACATGTAATAAAGAGAGAGAGAGAGAGTTATAAAAGAAAGAAAAAATAAGAACTGGATCATGATGGCTCATCACACGACAGTGTTCCAGTTAGCTTTCAATTATTGGTCCTGGTGTTGCTTTCAGTATTGTGAAATTCACAAGGGACATAGTCTTGCTTGAATGGTAGCCGTCTTTCATACTTTCTTACCTTGTATGAGGAAGTGGGGCTCTCAGTCTCCTGTTTTTTAATGTCTTTGTGTTATATCTAGTGTAGAAATAGCAGGTGTAGGATTGATGTAAATAGTCTGGTTAGAAATAATGAACTATGAGTGGCAGTCTACGGCTTCAAGATGTGCTTCTGTAGTCTAGCTAGTCCTGCATATTCTGGAGTTCTTTATTGCCTTCAGTTATCCCTAGGCATTAGGAAAATTGCCCATAATTGTTTTTCTACAGTGCACACAAATAACTGACTTGATGTGCGAGAGAACATCTGTTTTGTGTCCTTTCTCCACTTGCTTCATCCCAACCTCTTCCCGAATTACTACTTCGCAGAGTTATTTTGGCTTGTAGTCAATGAGTGTTAAATAGATGTCTTAGTTTGAGTACTTCTTATGTACGTACTTTCATATCTTGGCAGCTGTAGGATCAAAGTTACATTGCAACAATGTGTTGCTTGTTGTTTATTTCATCTTTCCACGTTATGTAGAAACTTTTATGCATTTTATGCACTTTTATGCTACAAACATTGGTGCATTTATTTGAGAAATTCATAAGTACCGAATTTTTTGGAGGGATGTTTGAAAAATCCACAAGTTTCATACGGTAGCTCATATCATCATGACATTACCAATAAAACACTGGATATTCTATCAAATTGCCAGGTAACTGTTTCCTGTGACAGGTTGGAGTTGGAGCAAGAAATGATATGCTCTTAATTGATATTGTAAGGCAGCTGCAATATAGAAACTTATTTTAATCTTACTGTCGTAATAATTTACAATATACAAATGACTCACAGGTTTGAGTGGGTCGGTAGGAATTGTGTGCAGAAAGTACTCGTGCACCTCTGAATTGTTTGAACCCATGAAGAATATTAACTGAGCAGGTCTGGATAATTCAGAGTTACTATGTGTACACAATTGCTACTCACCCACAATAAGAACCTGTGTGAGTCATCTAATTCATAAAATGGGTCAGAAATTTGTGAAAATAATTGTCTGAACTGTGTGCTGAATATGGTTTACTGGATGCATGGAAAAATCATGCATTTGGCAGTTACTGGATGCATGATTATGGAAAACGGCACGACTGAAAAAAAAAAATGCATGCAGTCAGTGACCAATCAAATTGCAAGCATTCCATGACCCATTTGAGAATGTACAGTAGTGTTGAAAGAGCACAGATTGACATCAAATGGGAATAAAATATTCAAAAATGAAATAAAATAGGAATGTAAGTGAGCCATTATTTGACTTTTATACTCTATCTCATGCAGTCATTCTCAAGCAAATTTAATAGAACCAAATGCACAAATATCAAAATGTAACTATCATTGCAAACAAAGATACTGACTGGTGTTTGAACACACATATTTCTGTCTGACAGGTGGTGTTCCTCCATCCCGCTGGGTGGTCAACTTTGATTATGATCTTCTGGATGGTCTTGTCCTAGCCGCAGTCCTGGCTGCACACGTACCATTTCTGGTGAGTAGATTCTACATGTCAATTCTCTTACTTCCAGTTTCACAGTATGATTTTGGCAACATTTAGATGATAGATTGGCGCATGTAACATTTTCCCTCAAAACATACCTTTGTACTGTCATTGGAATGCATATCTGTACACATCCAGATAGCACTACCTAGAGGAGGCCACATGTTCATTGTTTGTGCTTCCTTAGTTGATTCCTCTTTCAAAGTGACAAGGCACCATAGCTCACTTAGTGTCTTCCCCCTACAACTGCATAATAAGTAAAAAAATAATGCATACTTCTTACTCTAAGTATGCTTCCTCCTCCTCATAATGCTTGAAATGATTTCCTAGATATAATTTCGTAGAGGCTAAGAGTACCTGCTCTGGTTTCCCACTCACCCACTTTTAGCTCTGCTGTTGTCCATATAATTTGTCCCCATATTATTGTTAATAGATGTTTTGTTGAATATACAATATTGCTCCCCCTTTTGCAGATCAAGACCCACCTGCAGGGTATGTACACACACCCATCTACAGCTGAGCAGTGCCTTCACAATGCTCTCAAAGTGGTCACTGCATTCAGATTCATTGGATTGGATTATGACATTCAGGTGAGCAATAATCTTATTATGTAGATATTATGTTACACATGGGCTTTCACGTTCTTGTGGAGTTTTCAGTATGCAATCTCTGCTGGAGATGATTCGCTAAATGTGAGATGTTGATTGAATATGTGAGGGCCTGCAATGATGGGTGACTTTCTAATTTTACACATGTGTACTCATTGTCTCATGTGTAGACATTGCCTATTTGATATAATTGCATTTGTTTTTCTTTCGCCACTGATATTGTGTTGCAAATATTTCCAAACCAGTGTGATATATATAGACTCACTATGACTCTCTTAGTTCTTATTTTATTTACAATTTCGGTATTTTTCACATTTAAAACAGTGATCCGTAGATGCAACTTTCTCTTTCTTTCTTTTTTTAGAGAAAGAGAAAATGTGAGTGTAAATTTGTCACTGATTTTTTTTTCTCTTAATCAGTTTTTATGAACCATTCAGTGCTGACAACTGCCTGTGATTCATCTAGCTAAAGGCCACCGCACACTATACGACTTTCAGTCACACACGTCAGTCAGTCGTGTGACTAAAAGTCGTACAGTGTACGTGCGGTGGCCTTCCGTGGTACAAATGCTCATATACCATAGGTTTCAGACTCATCAAAGGCATAATGTCATTGTTTCTTCAATGCACCTAGAGCTAGTTCCACTTAGTACTCATTCATTTCAACTATTGCATTCGCAGTATACAAATTTCGACTGCTACAGAGGGAGATGGTAAAACTATTTGCACCGAGGTGATTTCTCAACAGTGCTATGTCCCGAGATGAAGTCGAGGGACATGGCACTGTTGAGAAATCACAGAGGGCAAATAGTTCTACCATCACCCGAAAGAAAACAGTAGATATTTGTTTTATATCCCTCTTGAGCATTTTACTGAGTGATGACAAGGTTCCCTTTTGGAAATGTGCGGGCTTAATGTTAAATCTAGACCGTGGCAGTGCAGCAGTGCATGCAGCGCATAGCAAACGACACCGCTAGCGCTGCGCTGTATGTATGGGCCACCGTGTACTAAATCGTAGTTGATTCCTACGAGTGTCACAGCGTAGAACTCCGAGAGAAGGAGTTCCAGGACTATAAGTAGGCCTAAAGTGGCTTCGTTATCCAGATCATCTTCAAAATCGGTTTTAGTTTATTAAAATAATTCCTAAACCGTACCTGATATGTTGTACTTCTGCTGCAATTTACGAAATTCTGCCGTTACTTGAAGCAGTCACTTTGTCAATTGAGCTGAACTGCATTGTTCACACACACAAGTACGCCATCGCACCACATATTTCTGTGATGCCATCGGCACCGCGCTTGCTAGCCACTGTCGCTAGCATGCAAGCATCGCTACTATGTGCACTGCGTACATTCTCATGTGAGAAATTTATATATCTATCACACAATCACAATTGCGTGCAGATCGTGGATTCCCATATGTACTATATCACGCTAGATAGTATGCCTTTGCATCGCATCCAGCTGCTCATAGATAGCTAGTAAAACTACACTTTTTTCGTGCTCTGCACAATCATATTGCAAGAAACTTTACATGAGGGATATAATAATGACTATTTTATGGCCCTAGAGCCCTAATGAGCTTTTGTTGTTGTTCTTTAACTTGCTTCATTCAACCCAAATGTGTAATTTGTACATGTCATCCGGACTCAGTCAGCAAATGAGCAAATTTTGAACTAGCTTTTGAGTTCCCATACATTATCTGCATGATGAGGAAATATGAGGGCATCACTTCATGAATAAAAAAGGATTATTTTTCCTTTTAGCAGTCTTAAGTGGGTAATTAAAGTGTAATGATAATTATGACATGTTACAGGTATTTTCTATTGTGCTGCGTACCATTAATCTGAAGTGGTATATAGCATGGTATCCTTGATGATTTGTTGTAATCTTGTTTCCATGTGTGTTGCAGGCTATTGACATCACAGATCCCAACCCCATATCTCTCATGCTGCTGTGTCAACACCTCTACCAGAGGTTGCCCCAATACATGCCCAAGACATCTGTGGAGTTCACAGGATCCCTACATGCTACGGTGGCAAGACAGGTAAGCTTGAATCTGAAATGAAGCCAAACTTGCACTTCAACTCTTCTTTACCTCATTTGAAATGCAGTTCTTTATCCTTATCGTATTTCCCAGTCGTTCTTTTTCTTTATTTGCATTATCATATATATGTGGTAAATCTTATGTTGATGTGTTGTTGTATTTTTCAAATTCACTGGTGACAATATAAAGAGGCTTTTATGGGTTTGCTTTGCATTGGTCTTGAACTACTATTGTAAAGTTTATTGGCTTGTTTGTAAAATTCATATTAAAGAGATCGCTATGAGAATGTGTTTGATGCTACAATCTGTTTCAGGTGCGGCTCACCAACCCTAGCAACAAGCCACTGACCTACCATGCCATGGTTGCTGGCCGTGATGCGCGGGACTTTATCTTACCCCGGGGCAGCCAGGTGCTCATCCAGCCCAAGGGCAAACAGGACCTTCCCATAGAATTCACCAGCCGCTTCCTGCGACCTGCTGAGGCTGTCCTGGTTCTTGTTGGGCGTCGGACTGGGGCTGGCTGTGGCACCACCCTGGTGTTTAACCTGCGCACCTCTATCGACAACATATCACCCACTGTGAGTTGAAATGGGGTTGCTATTTACTTAGCATTTTGTAGCGCTCATAGACATGACTTCTTGTACCTTTAACCACTTTTGTTCTGCAAGTAACAAGAATCTAGAAGTTATTCTCATGTGTACAAGAGACATAAAATATCAAAAACGGAAAAGTTTTCCATTGTATACTATTCCCTGTTACATGTATGTCATATATGTTAATTTGTCTTCAGATATGTCATGCAGAGTTTGTGTAAGGTAGCAGGGTAGTCTGGCTGGAGACATCAAGCCAAATGAAATCTCTTCTACTTTTCTCCTGCAGGCTACCATCAAGTGCGAGTCACCATGTTTTGAGCTGCAGAAAGTGGACCTGGCTGTCGTTAATCCATTCAAGGAGTCTGGTGAGTTCCGCATTGTCCTAGTAGAGGCCAAGACACCCTTCCCTGGCAGTGACACCAAGCAGAAGGGGCTCCTGAAGAACAGCAAGGGTGCCCCCAAGAAGATTCGCTCCAAGACCGATCATGGACAGAAGAAGGAGCGAACACCTTCCCCACCAAAAGTGGAAGAGCACGCTTCAGACCTAGACTTGCTGGAGCGTGAGTTCTTGCATATTCTTTGTCCGTTTTATAATTTTTTTCCTCTTCGTATTCTTTTTTTTTTCACAGATTAGTAATTGAGGAATAGATGAAATTTATAGTCTTTCTTTCAAGCTGTTTCTTTGATGCAAGTGTAAACTTGTTAAGTACAGTCAAACCTCTCTGCAACGACTGCTCTATAGAAACACGAAATGTGGCCATGATAGAAAGATGGTCATTGTAAACAGCTTTGATGCAGTAGCAGTTGTAACATGTTCAGTGTCTCATATTATTACATGTACACCATGATACTACTAAATATATTGCACTATAAACTACTTTTTGTTTGTATTTATAAATGTAGCATGTTGTAATATGAAAAGTTATTTGTGTATAGGTAAGTGCCCATTGATTATCAATTGACTGCATAAGTATGCATATCTGTGAAAATGCAGTGAAATTCCATGGGCAACAATGAAATACGAACTTATTCATTTTCCTTCACCCCATGATAAAAAGATCCCAGCATCATCAAATATGTCAAATACATTTAGTTTTGATAGTACATATCTAGAAATATTTTGTATACAGTTTGAATTACACCCATTATTTCCTCCATGTAAACTGCAGAGGAGACAAGTGGTTCCATTGGGTCCTTCTTCTGCTGTGAACAATCTATCTTTCTGGAGGGTGAAGGCTCTGGCATCGTCACCATTGACTTTCTGCCTTTCTACACGGGTCGGCGTCAGTGCTCCGTCCTCTTCATCAGTGAGCATGCTGGGGAGTTCCTGTACTCAGTGGAGGCCACAGCCTCACTGCCTCTCCCTGCCCAGCTCCCCTATGTCCCTACCAAGCACAGCATCAGGATCAGCAGTGCTGCTGCAGCTGGTTAGTGATTGTTTGCCCTGTCCATATGCTCAATATAGTATTTCATTGCTTTTATGTAAGCAATGGGAATACACTCGGGGAATTACAGTGGAGAGTGTAAAATAACATTTTTGGCAGCAGAAATGTTTATACAACACAATGAAGCTTTTGAGTGCAGTCAATGGTGATAAAGTTACGGTATCAATTACGTACTCCATGTGTGAGGTTTGACAATGTTTGCCATCAAATGCCAAGAAGTTTTTGTATGTGATTTGTCAGTTACCGACTACCTACAAAGAGAGTCATGTACTGTAAAAGTGGATATTTTCGCGCGACTAATTTTTCGCGCTAGGCCGGGTCAGAAGAGTTTTGCGTGCTTTTAATTCCGCGGAATCAAGACATCACGCACAGGAACGTATGGCAAGCAAAAATATTCGCGTGTTTTTATTTTCGCGCTAGTTTCTGGTTGCGCGAAATGCGCGAAAATTTCAACACCGCGAAAATTTCCACTTTTACAGTATTGTTCTAAAATATCATTGTAGCTGTGATTCACTGACAGTGTCCATGTGTTATTGCACTAATAGTGTGCTAATGAGATTCATACAGTACGAGCAATTGCAATGTGTGTTATATTGTGTAGTCTTCTAGGGGGATAATGTCATGATAGATACCATACTGTGTATTGAAGTCCTAAGTGGCTGTTAGACATTGGTTTCTATGGCTCATTTGATCCTTAGTGTGAAATTTCAGCCAAGTCACTACAATAAAGATATGAAAGTCATGTTTCTCATATATCATTAATTTGGATCAAGTCTATTTCTGTATTCAATTTAGAGATGATGAATTTTATGTTATTCTGTTAATTGCAGAAGATATCATATTAAAATCAATGACTATTACAGGGAGTGGGCGTGGCCTATATGGAGGAGATGATCGGATCATCTACTGGCGTTGCGACAGTAATACAGTCTTAAATGAGGAACTCATGATACCCACAACCAACGCTGCCAGAGAGAGAGCCCTCGTCATCGCTGCTCAGCAGCGCATGTCAGATGCCGAGATTCGCCGGCGACAGCTGACGGGAACCCTGGCCAGTGGCTCCGTCACAGCTGCCATTGCAGCGCTGGGACTCACGGATGACCACATTATCACCAAGAGCCAGTCAGCTGTCATATTCAACACCAAACAGGATCAGAAGCCAGAGGGAACACGCTTCTCGGTGGAAGTCAACTCAAAGTTCTTTGAAGCTCCCATGCATTTCTTCATCCCCTCGCCCCTTGCCAAGAAGCCCAAGTCAGCTGGGGATGTGGTGAGGAATGGTCACAGGGTTGAAAGGTCAGCAGCTGGACTTGTGGGGTCATCAGGTGAGATATTGAAGCACCAATCTCTAAAGGTTGTGTAGATCTGTCTGCTTTTGATTCCATAAACCCTTCATTTTATGATGGTGCTTTAGCAGGAGTGTGCAAGAACAATCTTGTTTTTCCAAATGTTTAAGAGAAAACATGTTTCAATGTGTCATGGTTTTCTTTTATGCCCATCTGAATGAAAGTTCAATGATTCAATCATAATATCCTACCCTTTTGTCTCTTCCATTTCATATCATCACACACCAATGCAGGTGTCGTCATGGATGATGGTGTCATCCCTCTCCCCATCCGCTTCACTCCTAAGGGGGCTGGTCACTACCCTTGCCGTGTTGTACTTCGCTCTCCTAATGACATCCGAGTCTACCAGATAGAGTGCACAGTCAATCCCGAGGGGACCGTAGCCCAGATTGAATTCACAGCGCCTGTTCACCAATCAGTGTCTCAGGATATTCCTATTGTAAGTCAGTTTGGAATGAAATCTGCATTGGCTGACTGGCCTGAAATTAGGCTTTCTGTTTTCAATTTTTTTTTTCTTGTGTGTGGATAATCCTATCAGGATATACTGTTTACAAAGTTCTCTGCACAACATTTCCATTTTTTTTTAGTGTTCACATGTGTATGTGTGTATAGCGTAGTCCTATTTTTCTTTTATTTTGAACAAGATGAGAATTTTCAGTTGACTTATATGCTGTTTGATGGGGAAACAATGTTAGTGAGGATATCAGGTGTTGCAGTTAATGGTGATGCGTTATTTTTTTGAACGGCTGACAAACAGAATTTATACCAGATGATAGCAACCATCAACCAGCTTCAGCTCTCACGAAAATCAACTATCCATATTAAATGAGTACAATATTGTATTATGAGTTAACCTCTGACAGTGTATCAAAGATATTTTTCATTGCTATTTTTCCATCAGGTGAACCAGACCAGCATAGACTGGCCTTTGAAGGCTACTATTGATGGGCAAGGCTTCCATGGACCACCCTTTATACTGGCCAAAGCCATGCAGACCACACACTATCCTCTGATGTTTAGACCTACCTTTGAATCTTTCATCATGGTGAGTCCACTAGATCTAGGTATCCATGTGTATAAACAATCAACAGAACTGCATTTTTTGTGTACTAGTATTTAAAAGAAGTATCAAGCATTTCATAAAAATGAGAAAAATAAATTTACAGTAGTAAGGCTTACTTTTAACCTGTCACATTACAATATAGCCACTGTCTATCAAATACAAACCACATTCAGGTGTCAATTGCAAAAGTCACAGTAAAAACTTAAATTCATTGATGCTTCCACAAGCTTTAGGCCAATCAAAACTCTCAAACTAGAGCAGCATGAGACAGCCTATGCTGTGAAGTTGTGCTTACATTGTTGTTCACATGTGAGTATTCATACATAAGTCAAATACTGGAAATGTTGGAAGAAAGACAGTGAGTTGATTTATGTTCTTGAAAACATAATGTCGATGTTGATTGAAGGTAGGCTACTGGAGTTACAGACCATTTTGTTTTGTTCTCCTCTTTCAACCCCTCGTTATTTTCAGAAAAGAAAAGGGGGAGTGAAATATCTTGGGCCATCTATAACATGTGTACGTAAGACGTGCATGCCCTGGTTACATTGTGTAGATGTGTACAGTGTGACAGTTCAATTTGATACTGTGAATTTTCACTGTAGAACAGTAATCGAGTGCCTTGCATGAAATTGAATCATAAAATACATGTAGTCATGTTAATGCTGCTTGTTGAGATTGTTCATGTTGCCTTCAGTAGTGACAAATCCAACAAATCATTCATGTTTGTGTTATTTGTTTTGGTAGGGGGCTCAGAGTGTTGTGGTGTGAGTAGCTCCCTTGCTCTGTCTTTGGCTTGCTTAGTACACAGTTCAGTGTTTGTATATTCATAGATGCTGACCCACATGAGTGTGTATAGAAGTAGCAATGATTGTCCACTATGCATATAAGAACAGCTTCAGTGAATACTGTTCACAAGCATTTGGTGGTAACTGGTCTTGGTGTTTCATAGTGTAATGTGAGGCTTCCCGGTATATCAATTCCTGCATTCAGAGACTGTAGCCATAAGGACACATTTGAAACCTGATTCCCTCAAGTTTGCTTGCCTCTTGTTAATCATCCAGACTAGATTTGTATAGCTTGAAAATTGCAAGCATTAAGTTGAGCAGCAATAGTACAGCTTTACTGTGTGGCATACCTAGTGTCTAGAATACTTTGGGTACTCCGGTGGGTATACACAGTAGATTATTCAGCAATCTCTCTGATGCATCTTTTGCTAACCATATTTTCTCTTTTCAACATGGCTTAAAGAAACATTGTTCTTATACATCCACAATAATTTTGTTAAAGTTAAGTGGTATTTTGTCTTTGTACCAATTGATGAAAATTGCACGAGGTAAAAAAAAAAAAAAATGGCATAGCTTTCAGATTTTTGTTTTGTTTTTTCTTGCTTTCTTTTTGTTTTGGGTATCCAGAATTATTTGTGTAAATTACTTTTCAGTTTCAGTTGAGGTGTGTATCACTGGAAATCTAAAATGAAAGAGAGTTTTACAGTAGTGATTGTTCAACTTGTATCCCCCTTTCACAGACTTTGGGAAAGTGGAATCATCAGGACATAGAAAGTCTTGTCTTTCCATTGATGGCCTTTGTTTTGTCTGTCCCACAGGGCAAACTAATGATGCAGAACACAGATGATGGCACAGAGCACTATTTCAACCTCAAGGGAGAGGGTCAAAAACCTCTAGCTCTAGATCATGTGGTCATTGAATGTCAAGCAAGGCAAAAGTAAGTTTAATTCTCACAATTTTCACTATCATCAACATTGTCATGATCATCAGTGATTTCAAGTATAAGTGTCATGATTATCGTCATTCTCATTATCGTCATTATCATTTTGCTATATTGGCATCGGTACTATCAGCTTCATGATCATGTAGCACTATCACCACCATAATCATAGTCATCTGTATCATCATTATTTTTTTTTAATTATTATTATCACCACCATGCATATGAAAATTTTCACCATTACAATCATAATGTCCCCATTCTGAAATTAGCATGTCTTTCATATGCATGCATAATTTGTTGAGAGGCTTTCTAATATCAGCATTCTCCATTTAGTATGCCACATATCATTTTACTTACATTCAAATACAGGAAAAGATGAATATGCAAAAGTAAACTTAAATTGAAATATCAATATACATATATTTATATATTCATATAATTATGTGCTCCACTTTCCTTCTATCACACCAACCAGGGTTAAGCGCCTCATCCGTGTTCCTAATGTAACAAGCAAGAAGATGGTGTACAAGGCTGCGAGTGATCTTCCCATCATCACTGGGCCTGCAGCTGTCACAGTCCTCCCCAGCAAGGAAGAAGAGTATGCCATTGTGGCATCACCATGGAAACGAGGCAAATTTGAAGGCATCCTGTCCTTCATAGCCGGAAGCTCTCAGAATTTAAGGTTTGTGACAGTTTTTCAAGTCTACCCTCAACAAATTTGTCGTGTATGAGTATACCACATTTTTTTTTTATAGCTCATTAAATAGTTTGTACTTCTATTCGCTATTTCATTTATATTTTTCAAAAGGCTCTTCCAATTTCCCAAACCTGATTTGATGTGTTCCATTTGCCTGTATTAAACCTGTGATTTAATATATTGCCAAGTGATTGGTTTGATTGATTCCTTGTCATCTGTCAGTATTCAAAATTAGTGTTAGCTAAACAAGATTGTGTGATTCGTTGTGCTATATTTCTGTCAATCAAGTGAAATGATCAAGAATCAAATCCTGTAATAAATTCAGTGATCAATTTTAACAGGTATTCTATCTTTGGTTTGACAAAAAATTCTGGAGAATAAAAAGGGAATAAGCATGTATACCAACATAGTGTGTTTTCTTTGTGATGTACAGAAATGCTGATGAGGACAGTGATATGAGCTCTGACCAGCCAGATGCTGATGCAGGGCGTCGTCCCATCAGCGGCAAATCCTCTGTTAGCAGTGTGGGGTCATCCCAGCAAACAGGCAGCAGGGTGCGAGAGGAGACCCTTGGTTACCGGGTGTGGTTCTCTCTGGAGGTGAAAGCCACACCTCCTCCGCCCGAGAGGGTCATCGGTATCACATGTGCGGCCCAGTCTGCCTCCCTCATGGAGGTAGAGATCTTTAACCCGACCAAGGAGGAGCTGACATTTGATGTCTCTATTGAGGGAGATGGGCTGAGAGGAGAGCCCACTGTCACCCTGAAGCCAGCCCAGAAGAAGTACTACCAACTTGTCTTTGCTCCAGCCATCGTTGGTAAATCCACAGGAAGGTGAGCACACTGGTCCAGAAGTGAAATTCTATAATGAAGCCTAAATATGAAACAAGTAGAATTGTACAGCTATTATAATTGAAGCTGCACTGCTATCTAACCTACTTATTAACACATTGTAGCATGCTTTCATGACCTGTAGGGACATTGCTGGATGACCAGTCTTCAATGCATACACTTCCTACTTTTTGCTTCTGTTCAGTACCTTTTGTACAAAATTTAGATTTAAGAATAAGTTTTGATAAAATCTATCAAGTAAAGGTTACCAATGCAGCAATTGTTTTATGATATTCAAATTACATTGTACTGAAATATCTGAAGGAGAGAGAGAGAATGCTTGAAATGGAGTTTACGCTGTTACACAGCTGTCTATGTGCCCTGCCCCCCTCTAACCCAGCTTTGTTTCTTGGTAATTCTGTCATCCCACAGCCTAATCTTCCAGAATGAGACAGTAGGGGAATTCTGGTACTCCCTGAACCTGACTGCTGAGACGCCTGCTCCTACCACTTTGCCCCACATGGAGTGTGAGCTTGGTAAATGGAGCCGCCAGTTCATCCCCCTTAGCAATCCCACAGAGGAAACCCTTGAACTCAGCCCAGCTTGTTCCAACCCAGAGAACTTCACACTGGAAGTGGACTGTGACAGAAAGGTGAGAGTCCCAAGATACGGCTGGTAATAAAATATTCAGCACCAAATCCATCCTACCATGTAGATTTATGTGTCTTCCTTTCTCTTTTTTACCATTTCACCAGACAATTGAATGACTATTGGTCACTTTTGATAAACTTTGCAATAAGTGACTAGTTAATATGACTGCCTTGATAATTATTCATATTTCTCAACATAAGTAAAGCTGGCGTATGTATACTGTGTGATAAAATGTGGCATCTGTTTCTGAAAATAACAGCTAGTCTTTGATAATGTCACATTATTGAGGACTCAATGTGGTGTATGTGCTTCAATGGTAAATGCTTTAAAACCACAGTGAAATCAGTCAGGGATTTTTAATGGGAGTTGTAAATGTTTGTTATTAGGGAGCTTTAGATTTTGACGCGCGGACGTTTGAGACGACGAGTGCTCTGGACGTTCTCCTCTCCCCTGCGTCGCGTTGAAAAATAGCTTTAGATTACGCTGGGACGCAACATATAAAAAATAAAATCGCGCCCACATATGATCGGTGCATGAAGTAACTCTCTACGTTGCAAACTGTGCGGACGTAAAAATAGCCCAGAACGCGTAGTGAAAAACTCAGGCGACGCAAGCTAAAAATAGATCGACTTGACGCGCGCTTCTGCGCACGCTCAGAACATGTTTTTTTCCTTTGAACTTCCGTGCATCAAAAATCTAAAGCTCCCTATTATCACCCAGTAAGTACCGTAATCTTGTACTGATGAGGAACATAAGCAAGAATCCTAGGCTTGGGATTGGTTTCTATCAAAGAGGCCAAATACGAGATTGTATGTTTTAAGTGTTGTGTCTTTATCTTGAATTTTATGTGTCTTTGATCTCTTCATAGATCATCCTAGCACCTCACTCCACTGAAGACGTCCCTCTTCAGTTCATGCCATCAGCCTTGGGTCAGGCCAATCACACAGCCAAGTTAACTTTTAAGTGTGAACAGGTATGGGAGAGATTGGTTATAAAGTCACTTCAGTTATTTTTTATTTGTTTTCACTATTGCAAGATGGTGAAGAGAATGATGATGATGATGATGATGAGGAGGAGGAGGAGGTGGACATATCTTTTCTGTCATATTTGTCATAAGTTAAACACGGAGACAATGTTCTCCTGCTTTTCGAAGTGGTAATGTTCATAAAAAGCTGCTTTTTATTCAATAGTATATTTGTGGTAGTGATGAATGACAGAAATCATCTCAGGGCAATTTACATGTATCTGTCTGTGGAAAGTATGTTAGTTAAGATAGTATGCATAAATCTCTTAAATGAAGTACATGTTTTAAGGGTGTTTAAATGCTGTCTTATCATCCTCCATTCAGCTTGGTGACTGGGTTTTTGTGGCATCTGGAACAGGGCTCACCCCAACCCCTCTGGACCCGGTCAGCATCAGTGCTACTCTGGGTTCAAACACATCTCTTATCATTCCCTTCAGGAATCCCACAGCAGAAAATGTCCTGGTAGACGTGGTGCTCACCGGTAAGACATAAATTAGTGTATATCCTTCCGTCAATCTGCCTGTTAACTATGTGTTATGTTAACTATTAACTGTTAACTGTTAACTGTTAACTATGTGTTACGTCTGCCTGTTAACAGTGTGTAGCTGACCATGCTTTGTTATGATACTGCAGACTAGACATACAAGATACTTCAAGCCAAATGTTTAGATACGCCATGCTCACAACCCTCCCAATTTTTGGTTGCAGATAACACTGAGCTGGCAGAGAAGGCCCAGGGACGGCTGGACCGGAACCGCATCCAGACGGACTCCGCTTTCTGTCTACTGCTGAAGCGAACAGCTGCCATTCAGCTGGGGCCCAAGGCCACTCTGGACATTCCAGTAACCTTTGCTCCTGACCGAATGAGTCTTCATGAAGCCATGTGTCTGGTGTCCATCCGACGAGAAAATGGCGGTAGCTGGGATTACTTGCCTGCTTCTGACCCTGACCATCCAGCAGCAAGAAGGTGAGCCAGTTCAGATTTGTGGACCTGTGCAATAGTGCTTTTGGGTTCTAATTCCTTCCACTGAGATATGCTGTGAGCATTTCTTGAATTTTTCATTCTTTCACAAAATTAGTTTTGCTGTTTATGATGTCACTGATCTCTGACTTGGTCAGTGTATGTAATTAATTTGAATATAATCTGAGTGATCCATATGATTTCAGGCATTTGGGGTAATCATCAATCTCTGCAAGATTAAATTTTTGCAGGCCAAATAATTTCTAAGAGCTATATGTAGATTATTGTTTTTTTGTTCTTTTATTCACTGTTTCACCCTGTCTTTATGATTTGCTGTATTTCGCCTGAACAATGTAAACCATTTGACTTATTGAAAGAAATGTGATAGAGTATTATACATTCCTTAGAATTCAGGAATGTGAGCAGCAATAAATGTACACGTATTCAGTCTTTATACTCATTTTTTTTTTTTTTTTTGGGGGGGGGGGGTTGTTTTGCATTTGTAGGGGACATGAAAACAACAGAGAATGACAGATATTTCTTTATTACAATGTATGTTCCATTCCTTCTCTTGAGAGCAGAGAATGAAGTAACTTTGACTTACTCATATTAACATTAGTATGAAGAGAAGGCATCATAATTTGTTTCTCCAGTATCAACTTGTTATTACAGAAATCAAAAGTTGCTTTGATTCTGAAAGTTAGCTGTTCAAGTATAATTTGGAAGAAGAGCTGATCCATTAATGGCAAGTAATGGCTAATGAAAACTAACCACAAAGCCAACACTGTATGCTGGAATAAGGAGTATAAGGTGACAGAAGAGAGTGAAACCAGGATAATGACCTGTTTGTGCATTTTAATCACCAAACTCTTGCCATTTTAACTTGTAAGGAATACATAAATAAAGTCAAGGACAAAGTTGTCACAAAGCTGATTGAATGTCATAAAACACAAGGGCAAATGGTATACATTGTATTTATGGGATGAAGCTCTTTGACATTTGATTTATGATTATACAAACAAAAAAAAAAGTCAAATTAAGCCAAGCCAAAGAGATTGACAATAGCCAGTCAGACATGAGAAGATAATGAAGTAAGCTAGTACAGACGGATAAAACATCAGCAATAACATAAAGCCATAACTAGCCAATCAATGCACATGTAAATTATTTTAGTTCACCTCAAACCCTTTGGAAATTGTACACCGTTTGGTATATTTACTCATCAAATTGTGGTCTCTCAAAACAGAATGGCAGATAGGCGTGATAAGAATGGCGGGCTGCGTGACATCCGCTGGATCTACCCCATCAAGGGCATCCCGGAGACACAGCCTAGGGTAGACCAAGGTGCCTTGGTCAGCTGCCAGGCCAGGAGTCGCATTGAGGAACGCCTTGAGGTCTCACTGACAGGTGCTGTACCTAGTGCAGCCAGCAGCTACCACATGGTGAAAACACGGGCTATCACACCAAAGGGTGCTCAGCCCAGCTTGGATGATGATGGTGTGGTTGTTGGAGAAGGTGAGAATCCAATATTATTCATTCCTCTTTCCTAGAACTCTCTTTAAATGTATATATCTTTACCTGTTTTGTCAGTTCTCTCTTTATATCTTTGACATCCAATGTATCTGTTTTCATGAAGGTCCTTTGCTCTTTTCTTCCTCTTTTCCTCTTCTTCCTCCATTTTTCCATAGTCTTGTCATCATAATTATCATGACCCTATCATGACACAGCCATTCTTATGCTAATATTGGATGGTAGATTGCAGTAGGGGTTAAGTTTTCATTTAGAGATTAGCTCCAGCAGTGGCAACATCCTTTCTGTACCAGCTTACACCTATTGTCATGAGTCTGAAGTGCTGCATTTAGCTGTTTGTCAATGTGTCAAAATGACTAACACAACGGCAATAACAAGATGCATTGTCAGAAATTTTTATGCATCTGTATTACACATGTACATGTGTGTAATGAAAATTGTTGAAATTGTGCAAAATAACTGTGCTATGTAATACCATATTTGAATATCTTATGATGTTTTTGTGATATTGCTGAAAATAAGGAATTGTAAGCAATGCCATGCAGAGAGTAAATAAATCAAATCATATCAGATCAACTCAAAGGGCTCTCCCTACATATCATATATCATTGTCCCTGATGCAGGCAACACCCTGGCCAATGAGTTCAGCTATGAGTTGATTTACCCCAGCGATGAGGCCAGGATCCAGCTGGAGAATGCTGTCTCCCTCCAGCTCATCCGCAAGCAGAGGGAGAAACTCTCTGGCAATGTCACCCTGGTTTTCAATGTCGTCTATGCACCCTTCAAGACCATGAGGTGAATAGTAAACACGTCAAAAATTATGCCTAATGCCTCTCAACTTTCATGTGATATCCCATTGTTGAGTATTAGCAGTTCAATAAAGTCTGGTGTAACATGAGACATTGTATGAGACACACATATATGTATGCATTATATTCATAGAAGCAATTTCCTTCTTTTTTTTTTTTTTTAAAACTACTTCTTTGAAATGTATTCAAATTGATTTGGGGTGAAACAAAGTTGTGAGTACACTACTTTTCTTAGAGGCACCTTTAGTTTGTGCATCTTTAATAACCTGTATGTACATGGTCAATGTGAGTGACAGAGGTATATGATTATAATATCTTTGAAGCACTGTCTCAAACATCATATTTTCATGTGTGTCATTATGATGAAGGCACAACGTTCAGCTATGTGTGAAGGCAACTACTGGTGGTGTGTGGCGTTTCCCTCTGGGCTTTGTCTCCACCGAGCCGACAGTGGATGATGTGATCACCATTGAGTCTGTAGGTCTCAACAAGGAAGCCTTAGTTGGTTTCAGGCTTACCAGTCAGGCAAGGTAAGCTCACCACTCATGTCATGCATGGCATTGGTCGGTCTATGGTTTTATATCTATGAAGGGGGGAAAGATCTGTTGTGTTGTTAGCCATTTATTTATGTGAATGTGTCCATGTAATCTGATTAATACAAGACAAATTAACAGCATGATTTCTATAAAAGGCTTTGTACTCTGAAATTTGCAGGGTTTTTCCATGTTTTTTCACTTACTCAACAACCAATGAATGGTTGATAATCATTCAATTGAATAATTAGTTTAAAGCCCTGGATTTCATGTGTACTGGCACGATGGAGAATACATGTGAGAAACTCAAACCTTAAATCTTTCATTCAATTTTGTGTATGGTAAACATAGTGCATGATTGGCAAATGATGTTTCTTTCTTTCTTGCTGGCTGAGCAAAAGGTTACAAGTGTTTTGCTTTCTTTACCTTCAGGCATCCTGTGGCATTTCAGGCCTACTTTGTGGCAGGGAGTGATGTGGAATTCTCCGTCAGCCCACAGACTGGGGAGCTCAAGCCACTGGGCACCACAGGGACTCTCATTACAGTGGGCTTCACTCCAAAGATTTATGGCAAGACATACCATGCCAAGTTGGTCATTCAGGTATGATTTCATTTTGCCCTTGTGTGCTGTTTTCAATAAGGACAACATCTGTGACCAATGTCTATCTTTGCCGACTTTTTCCAGCATCCGTGAAAGTGTAATCTGTTGGACTTTTGCCAGCTGAAAAGTTAGTTGTAGTTTAATTTGAACACTTGGTTATTTGACAGTGAGAGAAATGACAATCCTTGAACTATCCTTTTCTTCCACAAGCATGACATTTTAAAGTTCCCAGAGGGATAGGCAGCTAAGATTTCATCATAATGCTTCATTTTGGTTATGAATCAGAAGTAGTGAGGCAGGACCTATTTCAGTTGTTATTCTAAGTCATCACAAGCCTATTTGTGTCCCTGCTGGTGCTCATGAAATGAGTAATACTATCCCAAAATAAGGTAGCTTTCTCAGTTATCTTAGGCTGCTATGAATCTTTTCTGTTTTGAAATTACCCAATGTTTCACAAGTTGGGGCCTCTATTTGATGCATCACGCGTTACCCCGGGGTACCGTAGTACCCCGGATTACCGCGTTGTGTAGCGCCACCTCACGTCCACTGGAGGACAGCCAGAGAAAAATGCATGCACTGTGTGTGCGTGTATGCAGTCATTCCCATGCCATTGCATGTTATACTATGCGTGCATGGCATGCTGTGCTACCACTAGCGTGTGCTTCAGTGCAGTGCAGTGCAGTGCAGTGCAGTGGCTAGCGCGCGCTAGCTCCAGCACCAAAATAATTTCCTCTTTTTGGCACCCAGGGTACAACCTTTTTAAAAAAATAATTCAACAAAATGGCTGATTTTTATTTGGTACCCCGGGATACCATTTATGTAATCATTTATAGAGGTGTTGATAGCAATAAAAAATTGTAACAATTAACATGATTTGCCTGTAATAAAGAATGACATTATATTTCTGCCTTTTCTTTTTCTCCCCCTCACCCTTTCCCAAATCAGACTGCAGACATGCAATGGACGTACCAAGTAGAGGGAGTGATACCAGAGTATACCCCACCTGCAGGCCACTCCCAGAAACCCATCCAGGGACCACACCTAAGCCCCATAAAGAGGAGCAAACAGCGTAACTTTGTCTTGGATAACCTCCGCCTCACCACCACAGCAGTGTCCTCACCAGTCAAGGGGGCTCCTATTCTCCTCAAGACCACAGATGGACTGTGAAAGAAGGGATTATGGACTCCAGATGGGGCTAGGAGAAATCAAGCAGATGGTACCACATCAATTTTGCAGGCTTTTTAGGTATCCAGAATAACAGACATCTGAAGTTGGCATTTTGCTGTGAGGCATTCCACTGTGAGGCAATTAGCCTCAAAAGATCTTGCGATGAGCTTTTATTTTTCTCTAATTCCTGAATTCAGATGAAACACACTGTCCCTTTATTGTGCTATGCCTGCCAAGCAGAAGAATCTTCTCACATCAAGGTATATTTGAAAATCACACAGAGTACACAAACCTGACGTGATTTATTTAGCTTGCATGAATTTTAAGGTTTTTTTTTTATTTATTTTTTTACGTACAACTGTAAGTAGCTGCTACTGGTTGTTAGTAGTTAATCGAAATTGTATTGTGATTATTGTTTGCAACTTGTGGTTTTGAGAAGAGTGAATGTTTATCTAACTATGATAGTTGCTGACCATTGACAAACACAAAAGAAAAATAAGTTAGTGATAATTACATATCATTACAAGATATGTTTCATGAATTAAATATGAACAAAATGTTGAATGTTACAGATAGGGAATGGATGCATTGAGTTATCTGGCTTTACCAAGTATGATGAACTGACCTGACTGTCTTCCCACATGACATCAGGTTTGTAATTGTTGACATGCATTGCGTATCCGTAATGATTGTATAAATTACAACTTGTGTGTAAATATTTATGTATATTGTAAACACAATAAGTAACTATGCTTCAACATAAATGTGTAGAAGAGATTAAATTGTATATGTTGTACAGTATAAATGTATATTACTGAACTCTGCCTTGGTGCATTATTTCGTTCCATATCTTTGTATTCAAAGTCAAAAGTCCGTCCTTCAAATTTTATATCACTGCACACAAGTATTCGAACGTGAATAGGCCTTCCACAAACTGTCAATTATCCCACCAATATACATGGAATTACTTGAAGAAATCTGTTGCTATGTTGTAAGCACAACTCTTCGCTTTCATTCATTGTGCATGATGCACCCTGTCAAATGTCAAACAGAAGAGGATGAACTGTGCACATTTGAAATGTTGCTGTCCAGCTGCCTCTGCAATGGTGTTATAGTGATTTATGGTTGCATGTCGTATGTGTCAGGATGTCATATATTGACCAATTTAATTCTAAAGAATTTGACAATTTGTTATACTATGTGAGAGGAAATAAACTACAATGCAGTTCTTGTGTCATTTGCATGCTCATATGGTAGAAATATTGACACTGATCTTTAGTGTTAACATAGGAATTAAAACTGTCAAGCATGAAGATAGTATATATCTCAAATGTGCATGTTTCTGTATGGAGATTAATACATTCAAACGTCAAGAACTTCTATCAAATTATTTCTCCAATGCTTTTATTTCGTTTGTTTTGTTTTGTTTTTACAAAGTTGCATGCGGTCAAGGTAAACTACTGGTACATTCCAGCATACATATATTATGTAGCACCACTTTTTGATACTAGAGAGATTATTTACTGTAATGTGAACCAGATGGCACATTTTCTCGCATCAGATCTCTCCTTCATCAATGCAAAGAGTCAAGATCACCTGTATCAAAATCTACAAAAAGTACAGTGTGGTCTGAAACTGCACTTCATACCATATAGTAGCCCTCTTGCTCATACTTGTCAAGCAAGCAGCAAGCAATTAATGTGTTCTTCATAGAGGTTTAGTTTACTCTCGACCTGAAAAGAAGTCACCAAGAAAGATTCTAGTGATTTATGTGTTATTTCTTTTATTATCAAATGCTTGTATTTGTACATAATAGAAATGTCCACAACTTGTTTCACAATAAATCATATAAATGCAAAAAGAAAAAAAAAATGTCAACAATATGATATCCTCTCTCAACTGCTTGAAAACTTGTGACTTTTTTTTGTTGCTTATTCAGCAAAGTGTAACATTTTCACAATTAAATGAAGCTAATAGATCAAATACATGTCATGTCATTATATATTCACTGTACATTGCATTTTTATAACCGAATGCAAAAACAAACAAACACAAAAACTTGTCAGAGCAATCAGATTCTTGTAACCGTCCAACTCATGCCACTGTTAACTAGAATCATAAGTACTGCATGTCTGATTTATTAGAGAAGAGATAAGTGGCTATGCAGGAGATACACACAGCTAATCCTGGTTTGAATGTTCATGGATCTTTGACTTTGATATACCAGTGAGCATCTCAAGACATTCCATATGGTAAGGCAGAGTGGCTAAACATATGACAACATGCTACAGCACTTTGCTACCCAATATTGAAAGTCATCTAGCAACCACTGTCATAAAGTAAAGCATGGTTATGAAATGCACAGTACTAAATTATATGTTGAACAAATGTATGGTTAGCCAAAGCACATTATTTCACAGAGGCTTAAGGCTTGGACTAGACAAAGGCTAATCGTGAACCTGTTGATAGTCTAGAATTGTGCATGACTGTAAATGAAATGCATTCATGACATTGATTCCCACCATTATTGTTTTCATGGTACCTATTACAACACCATCCACAATAACAAAAACAATGTATGTGATGTAATGTCCATCCAACCCATCAGAATTCATATTTTGAAAACACGTTTTTCCTTTTAATGTTTACCAACTATTAAACATGTGTCCCAAGCTAAAACACTTGAGACATAAAGCACAAGCAGTGGTCAGGTGACCAAGCTCAATTCCTCTCAACATGTACACAATGTACAGTGTCTGTTGGCAATTCAGGAGACTGCATCTACTGCACAGTGATGCTTGTATGCAATGATTGTACACACATAACCTACCAATCTGTTAAGTGCATCCGACTCTTTTTTTGTTCATGTTCTAAGGAAGGAAGGACACAAGGCTATCAACAATGAACAGTGATCTGAAGTAAAATTCTCTCTCCTGATTCCCCCTCCCCATATAAAACACACACACTCAAACAAAATATACAAAGCATTACTTTTAGAGTTATATGAGATGTACAAAAAGTGGCAAGCAATGACAACTCCCTAAAGATGCGTACTGCTAAACATAAAGAGCTTCAGTCAGACTTAACAATATAACACACCTGATGGCTACAATGGGATATACACTCATGGAATGACTGATAGACAACACACAAAGTACATTTTGGATACATAACAAATAGATGCAGTAAAAGATTAATTTGTTTGTTCCAAGATACATTCATGGAATTGACAGGCTAAATACAGTACACAATTGAGTACACAAAGAGCAAAATTATAGTAAACAGTATAAAAAAACTACTCAACACAAACTAACTTGTGATACAAACTACATATAACTTGGCAGGAAAACAGAGAAAACATAAGTGCTCGAATTTCAAGAAAAGACTTGATGAAAGTAGAGACAGCCCCTAATCAACACATTTCTCTTTCTGCTTGAATTACTCTTACATCACATACTACATCTTAGTTCAACAAAACATTACATTTTAGTCTAAATTGTTGCATTCATGTATGCCTCAAGCAATTCCATGTGATACTTGAAAAACATACAAGTTGCATGAAACTACATCTGAAAGATTATGGTTTACCCTGTTTGACATCATAGGTTTGAACACTTCCAGCAACCCTGGTACTCACAAAGCTGCCTCAAATGCATATATTGTTATTTAGCATGATAAGTCACAATTAATAATGGCAATTCATATCATATCCATTTAGCAAACAATGCTTTTATTAGCAATGGTCTGCATTACACACTCGGAGGGAAATGATACCCAAATATATAATTTTGTAGATCAAGTGAATGCAGCAATATTAGTAGAACACATCGGTGACATTTAAGAAAAAAAAATCAGTTGATCAGTTTAAAAATTATTTATTTTTACAGTTTTGGTTCCACAATGTTGGATGGAAACCTAGTTTGTGACATCACTGCAGGGCAATAACAAGAAAATATGAGAAGTACTAATTCTCTCAATGAGAAGTACTAATTCTCTCAACCTATTTCCAACATACAATGATGTTATTCCTCATGCTTTCTGAAAGAGATAGTCACGTGCGCTTTCATTATGCGGATAGCATATGCAGGATTATCTGGCGTTAAGTATATTAGAAAGTCAGCCTCCATGGATCTCTTCTTCTAACATTCATGACCTGCCTGTTGGCCTACTGTTAAATCCTCTATTACTGGGGAGGAAAAAGTTGACATTACACTCCATGTACATACCTCTGTTCAGAATCATCCCAATTATTTCACATTATGAACAATTGACTTCTTTTTTTTACTCGGGAGAGAGAGATAGAGCACCAATTGCCTGTGTTTCTTATGTTACCATCAAGACAGCAAACTAAAACTTATTAAAGCAAGACTGGGCATAATGCATGACTATACACAGTGAGAATGATAACTTGAAGGCATTAGATGCAGCATTTCACTTAATCTCTTTCAGCTCTTAAAGAAGAAAGAATTCTAGAGATGTACACGTAATAACATCTTACTACTGTTAGGTTTATTGTTATCTCTGCCATCGATATACTTTGCATTATTTCATTCTTTGGTCTCTTCAATTATAAAATTTAGCTTCAACTCACTACCAGTCCACCAGTGGTTAGCACTTATGAAATTCTAGAATCAAAACTGTTGTTTAGAGTGATGAGTACAGTAGTGGTATAAAGTCACTATTATATGCTCTTTGCATTTTTCTTCTTCCATTATATGTTAGTCATCGTAAAACAACAGGTACATACATTTACATGACTAGGTCTTTCCCTTCAATAACAGATAAGTACAAGGTTTCTCCAAGTATAACTTTAGGGCAAAAACACTTTAATCTCTTTCTTTCTAGAATACTAAAATTACTCAATATAGTCAAATATAACATTGAACTATCTTATTAAGAGGCAATTTTTTTTTTTACATCAAGGACCGTGACTGATCATCAAGGCAGCTTCGTGGACCTACACGGCACCCACACAGCAACTACATGGACCATTACCTTCAAACATGGTATTATAGGAATGAACATGGATCTACACGCTCCATACGTGACGAGAACGAGAATAAGAGTGATGAAAATCCAAAATCAGCTTGCTTTTTATGCCGGCTTGGTACGTGTTGCTGCTTTGTTGGTCCGTGTAGTTGCTGCGTTGGTCCGAGTAGACGCCTTGATGGTCCGTGTAGACACCCTGATGGTCTGTGCAGACGCCGTGCTCTGCCAGCATGGACCGTGTAGTTGCCAGGTGGGTCCAGCATGGTCCGTGGAGGTCAGTGTAAGCGCTGTGTGGATGCCGTGTAGTTGCCGTGTTGATACCATGTGTACAGTCATCAGCGCTCGTTGACGCTCCATCCGGGGCAAAACTAGCCCGGAACTCTCCGGATCATCGCCGGCATGATCCGGGGATTGCCGTGTAGATCCTTGAGGATCCATGTTTATATGTGAATGGGGCTTAAACTACAGTCAAAACACTTTAGATTAACAGGTAGGCAATGCAAGAGATATATCAGTTATTCCCTATGACTCTGAATTCATTGAATGCACTGAATGATACACAAGTCACACTTCATAATTCGCATATTTTTACAGGTGGAAACTATCATGTTGTGTAAATTTTAGCACATTTTGCGCGACCAAAAACAAGTGAAAATAAAGCATGTAAATATTTTGCTTGTTATATGTACCACTGTGTAATGTCATGATTCAATGGAATTAGAAATATGCAAAATTAATCTTACTCAGCAGAATGCGACAAATTACTTCTGTGAAAATATCCACTTTTACAGTAACTAATTCATAACCAGGCTTGACTTCTAAATAATAAAAGCCAAGAAAATGTATTAACCAGCATATTATAATGCCTTTCATAAATCAATGACAAAATATGTTCACTAAATGTATTTCAGTATCTACGTTTTTGTCTCATTGGAATTAGTCAGTTACAATAGAAACCCTGGCAACAAAGGGAGCAAGATTTGGACATTAACCCCAGCCTAGCTGGAGTTTTTTTAGTCCTTGCATAAACAGCTAGGTGCATCAAAGTGATGGAATTCATGATTGATATAAAATTGAAAACTGAAAAAAATTGCATTTCATTCAATGTTTAATAAAGCTATCAGATGTTCTAGTACCTTTAATAGTCAAATCACTTGCAGTTAAATTAATGAATGTAGACTATTTCTGTTTATTCAGAAGATTTGTAGGAAAATCAATTGAAAGAGAATTATCTGAAAAACTGCATACAAATTGATCAAAATAAGATTGGAAGTGTTTCATATTCATTTCTTATGTAGACAAGAAGCAAAAGCACCAACAATTAAAATGCATTTCATAGATTCTGTAGCATTATACATGTACATGCTTATATTTGTACAAGTGTACAGATAACACTTCTTTGGGGATGACCCTAATTCATGTCCACATGACACTGCCATACCCCATGAGGGTCATTGAGTCAATTAACTTCAACTTCAACTTCAGCTATTTGAAAAAAAAAATGTAACAAAAGTCAGTAAAGGACATACACAAAGATGCTTCATACCTCTTTGGAGTGAACAAAACATGCCAACTGGGGAAGGTTAATATGAAACACTCTTCCCTTTCAATGAAAAGAAAATCCGAAAGACATTCTTTTGATGTTCTCATATAGTGACATGGAATTCATGCCAAATATCACTCGCATAGACAGCAAACTTTTGATGCATGTTAGAAACATCCACACAACATATTTATGCGAAAGAAACACGGGACAACTTACCGTCCAGGGTCTATAATGTGCACAGCTTTCCTTCCCACTGATGACTAAATCATTTTGTTTTATCTTTTCTGATCAACACTAGTCAATGTAAAGAGAAGCACACCTCTAACACATTGAGTGTGCCTTCCAAGTGCTGTACACTATGTCAGGTAGAAAAGAGTGGAATGTTTTAAGATGGACAGATCAGTTTGTGGATGATGCCTCATCCTCACAACACAAGTAGCTTGGGCTTCCTCCCCTGTATCACATGTTTCTGTAAGGTAAGACAAAAGGAGAGAGAGAGAGCATGAAAGGGAAGGGAGGACAGACAGAGGGATCACAATAGACAGAAAGGCAAACATAGAGAACATAATACTTGAAAATAGAAACAATCACAAAATTGCAAATAATGTTGCAAATCTGGTCTACAAATATCTAAATAGACATAAAATCCTACTTTAGACCTTCACCCAAACAACTGAAGTTTGAACTCATTAATGTTTTGTGGCTAAAATTTGATGTAAATACATGTAAATGAATTTTTTTACAAAAACCATAAGTTTGAGGTTTCCACATATTTGTTTCAGTCAATATCTTGCCACTTACCAGACCTTGGACATGAGTCTCTGTCTTTCCATGATATCATTCTAATTTATCTTCAATCCATAATACTAGACTGATGTTTAAAGGCTCATCTTACTCTAAGCTGTGGTGAATTCATGACTCCCCCATCTCCTCATATTACAGCTTGTATTAACAAAAACTGCTGTGTGTGGGGGCAGTGTTCAGTAAATAAACTGATGTAGATTATCATTCATCCAGTTGAAGTATAAACCCCAAAATTATTCTAAATCACAAAACTGGAAGAGAAACTTTCACCGAGCAATGTTTCGCCGATTAACAATCAGCTTCTTCTGACGTCCTGCAAGTGGAAGAATGGTCCTTTATGTGTGAAGTCTTGCAGGAATTTCATGCACTGATGCGCTTTCAGTGCACAAAAGTTGACTCGGAATCTCTTGGATCGCCCAGTCCCAGGCATGTGAGAGGTTGAAACAGAGGTACCTGTTCCTGTTGAGGCTGGGTTCCTCCATTCGTTCCGAAATCAATTCTTTTATGCCTCGTTTAAACCAACATGCCTCTCTGTCAAGCACCATCACGTCCTTGTTGTTGAATGAGTGGTTGGTCTCTTTAAGGTGTGAGTAAACAGCAGATTCTGCGATACTGTCCACGTTGCTCGGTCTGGGACCGCGCGATCTGAGAGATTCAGAGCCATCTTTCACGTACTGAAAGCACATCAGTGCGTGAAATTCCTATAGACTTCACACATATACGCACCATTCTTTCACTGGAAGAACACCAGAAGAAGCTTATTGTTAATCGGCGGAATGTTGCATGACCTAAGTTTCCATTCCAGTTTTGTGATCTATAATAATTTTGGTGTTCAGTGAATACTTTGGGCAAGGAAACTAATGTGTCATGGCTTCAAATTAAAGTAAAGGGCACCGTACTCTTTGGAAGGTAATACGCATGCTTTGGCATGCATGCCTAAATGGTTTTAGCTATAAATTTGGCCACAGTAAAGGCAGATACAATCTTGGATCACTCACAGAGAATGGGGCCATGGGCTTGATGACATCATTGTATCTCCTCACAGCTTCCATGATGTGATGAGGCTGAATGGCCCTGTACTGTGTCAGGGCAAGGAGAGATGAACCGTTGCCCTGACAACAAGAAATGGAAATGAGAGTTCCATGATGCAGCTGAAATCAGCTGGACATTGTTTCTTCACATCAATCACTTTCATATCTCGACACTATGGGCTTTCATGACATTTTGAAGGGTGGCTATCAGAGTTTGGCATTACAACAAGTGTATGTGTTTAAGCACAAGATTTGATCTCTTACATTTATACCCATAACTTTGCTCTTCCTTTCCATAAACAACTAGAAATGTCACTATGGCGACTGATGCCTCCGCCATAATGCATGATTCTCCCAATAGGCGTATAGTACAATGTCTTCACAATGTGTGATCCATGACAGTTTCACATAACTGGCAAAATATTGAAATGACAGGTTTGTCAAAAATGTCTTCAACTGGGTTTGCTATAATTTTCTAAGAGTGCAGGTACACATATTTGGGGATTGGGGAAGTTTATGCATTAAGTAATTTCCAAGGTACGAAGAAAGAGTGTGATGATGGTACAAAATAGATTTTTTTTTTTTTTTTTTTGGGGGGGGGGGCATTGAAACCTGGCCTTTGACCCTTAACCTTTGACCTTTGACCTTCTGGCTGGAAATTTCCCGGAGAATCTCCATTAGGTAATGCACGTATTAAGTTTTGAAACTAATAATGCAAGCATTGCATATACTAGTATATGAGGGAAATAGTAAAATTTTGAGGAGTTGACCTTGACCCCTGACTATTGACCCATGACCCCTAAATTCCCTAGATAATCCCTGCCAGACAGTACATGCATATGTACCAAGTTCCGCTAAGATACATTGAACCATTTGCGAGAAAATATTGCAACATTTTCACCTAACCTTTGACCTTTGGACCTTTGACCTTATGACATGAAACTCTCTCTGGAGAATCTTTACGCAGTAGTACATGTCCACACCAAGTTTCAAGAAAATACCTTCGGGCATTGCATAGATATGGGGGAAATTGCAACATTTGTAGCATTTGACCTTGATCTTTTGACCTTTGACCTCTTGCCAATGTCACTAAAATCTACTCAACTAATTCTCCCATCATACATCATCCTTGGACCAAGTTTGGTGAAAGCTGCTTCATTCAGTTTTGAGTTATCACGTAAACAGATAAATTTTAGGATTTGACCTTGATCTTTGACCTTTGACCTCTGTCCGATTTCACTGAAAAACTAATCAAGTAATTGTCCCATCATACATCATCCTCCAACAAAGTTTGGTGAAATTTGCTCCATCCAGTCTTGAGTTATCGCGTAAACGGATACAATTTCATGATTTGACCTTGACCTTTGACCTTTAGCCGATTTCACCCAAAATCTCATCAAATAATTGCCCCATCATACTTCATACTTGGACCAAGTTTGGTAAAATTCCAGTAAATATTACTCAAGTTATCGCGTAAACGAAAGCGGACGGACGGACGGACAACCCGAAAACATAATGCCTCCGGCACCACTTCGTGGCGGAGGCATAAAAAGATATATGACAGCCAAAGCATACCAAAGCATATTTTGAAATTTCTTGGTAAAAGAGAGTGCCTCTTACAAGCAGATAAATACCACATACACTAAAATTGAGGACACTATTAAAGCTTCACTCAGGTCACTAGGATCTGATTTTCTGACTTAGATACTTTTAAATTCACAAGATTGAATTTCTGGTGAGGTGCATCATCATTATCTCAAAAAGAAACATACCACAGAAACAATATGAAAGCTGGCCACAAAACACAATCTGTTTGAGAAAACAGGCTTCAACGACTATATGCAGTCAAGGAAAAGCATTAAACCAAGATAGCTTGATTTAAAACACTGCAGCAAGATGCTTTATAAAAAATATCTTTGAAATACGATTATGTCTTCATAAAGCTATCACTGAGTAAAATATTGGATTGCATTCATCAGTACATGTCCAATGCACGGTACCTTCTTCTTCTTCTTAGACTTTGCCTTGGGTGTTCCTGCAGCTGACAGAGCTGACTTGCTCTCCCCCTGTGACTGGGTGGAGCTCTCTGAAGGGTTGCTGTTACTGGCTGTCGTCAAGTTGCCACCACTGTTGCCAGCGCTGCCATTGGTGGAGGAGAGAAAGGGCAGAGCCATTTTGTCTGTGGGGGACTTTGGTGAGGAGGGGACAGGGGACTGGGAGGGGGTGGAGGGAGGGGTAGTGGTGGCCGACTTAAACTTGGTGTGAGGGTGGGTGGTTAGAGGGGAGATGTTGCTGAAGCACATTGGGGCCATGGACTTTGAGATAGGGTCACAAGGGGATGCTAACATGTCCCTCTGAACTAGAAGAGATAGGTCCATGATCTGTTGGGGGAGGGATGAAAAGATGTGGAAGGTTACATACATGAGTTAGAGCAATTCACCAGGTGCAATGTGCACACCACTCATACCATAAATGACACTATCAAGTTATCAGGAAATAACTGAGTGTGAGTCTACTAAATCTTTACCAGTATAACGCAAAATCTTTGAATATTCTACACAAACTTGTGAATGAAATTTCCCCACTTAGCCCCAACAGAAGGATGGTGTACATTCACATCCTAAAAAGTGCATGACTTGATAACCAGTCATTATATCACTAAATAAAACAGAATTTCTACTTTATATATAACATGCATGGGCATTTCATACTCATGATCTCCATTTACTTTCCTATCTGCAGGACAGAGTGTTTTGCCTCTTACCAGAAGGAATAGGATGATAACGCATAGCCATATAGCATGGCTGGGCTTGAACTCAGTCCTCTTGTTTGCAAGACTACCAACTAATCCATCACATCTATCAAAACAGGGTGATATTGCTGAAGAATCCAACAGTTTTGACAGCTGACAAAGTCTGGGAAACAACTATACTCAATGAGAGCAGAATTGTTAAGACCAAGCTACCCACTGTTAATACTGGATGACACACCTCTGAGAGGTATAATGCACACGTGAGAGTCAAGGTGACAGTCATTGGCACTCACCTGAGCCACTGTCTCATACGCCAGATATCCAACAATCTCCATGGCAAAGGCATTTGGCTTGGGCTCAAGATGACTGATGTCCAACCACTCCTTGAACTTACTCGCTTTCTTGACTGGATAAAATGGAATATGATTTCAAGTGATAAAGAACAAGTCTTTGTCAACAAACCCAAGTGACATCATTCTATACACAGAGTGAAAGAGCAGCTTTGAAGGGCTAAACTAATGTAATTTCTCTTGCAATATTTTGTTCGCAGTCTTTTTTTCTACACAGTGTATATATCTATGTATGCTACATGGTAGGTGTTATAAATATCTTACGACGTACTTTGACAAAGAACAAACTTGAAGTTCAGATGAAGTTGCCTCACATTTTTGCAAAAAAAAGTGTAAAGATTCCAAACAGAAGTCAACTGAATGACAAATATGATACAATGAATGCAGTGCAGACTGAGAGATAGAAAAAATAGCATGTTCTCTCTTGCACTAGAAATAGATACTGTCACGTAATACATGTTTGATAGCAAAGAGTTTAATAATGTGACTACTGGATAAACAAGGAAGATGTAATATATGAAGAGACATTTTGGCAGATATCACAAGAGCAGAGCAGAGAGGGTAGAGGGAGGGGAGGGACAAGAGTAGCAGCAGAGATTGGTGACATTAGGAGGATAGGAGAGGAAAGGAAATGAGGAGAAAGAGAAGAAAAAAAGAAAAGCTGACTTCCGTCTCTCACAAGTTGATTCACTCTAGCATCTGACTCACTGAAATTCATCTGTCTTGCTTCAGTGTACTCCTTGTACGCAGTGAGGTCCATTCCTCGTGCCTTCTGGTCAGCTCGGTCCTGTCGCTCCAACTTGATTGGGTCCACTTCATCCGAGTCCAGTAGGACTGAGAGCTCCCCCGTGTGGTCAATGCTGGACAGGATATCTTGGCACAACCGTCTTCGTTTGGCCTGAGATGCTTTTTGTTCTGGAAGAGAAATTGGGGGAGGGGATGGAGTTGTTTCATCAGTTTAATCACTGAACTTTACAATCACACAGTACGCTTATAAAATGTTCAATCATCAAGTCAGCATATATTTCATTGCATTGAATGTTCACATGATTACAAAAGTCTCATCAATGACGAGGTGATTTGAAGTTTAGTGTAAGTGCATATGTAGCGTCAGTATCATCTCAACACTAGCACTAGCAGTAATCCCTGAACTTAAAAACAGGTGCTCTCTTTCCACCACTGGCTAACACCAGCTCCTAAGGATTATAAAATTTGTCATTTCACATTTGGTATCAGTGTCAGCATTTCAATATAAATGAGATCAACATTCACATCTTGTAGGTTGAGAAAAATAAGGACTTTAAAGGTGCCACTAACCCTATGGCGTTAATTCCCTTATCTGTTAACTGCTTTGTGAAAAGACATTAAACTGATATTTCCAAAAAATGATGTTAAATTCTGATTGAAATTCCTATCATTTGATTTGTTCAATTCCAATCTGTCATTAAATCAAATTAACTATGGAGTTGCATGGCACCTTAATATAATAGCTCTTCATGCCATCAGTGCAAGAACATCACAAACTGTCTCACCATCTGTTATCCCTCCTTCTTCCTCTTCACAGCTCATCTGTCTTGCTATCTTGTTTCTGGTGTCCTTAAAGTTAAGAAACTGGAAGAGTCTCCTCAGCTTGCTGTGGTCTTTTCTCAGGAGGAAGATGAAATCCTCAATACTGATGAATCTGGCTCCACGTAATGTACAAATGTCTGCTGCCCTCTGGAGCTAGGATACAAGTATTGAAATGATAAATTACATTTTTTTTTTCAATAATCTTAACACCACTATGCTTATCATGCACAGAAAACAACTATCGAGATGCTTTTCATATATTGAATTCCCTCAGATTAAGAAATCCAAATTGTTAAATGTTACCATATTTTCATTTCATCTCATTTCAGTTATTGTCCATACTTAGATAATGCAAAATTATTATATGCCATTTTACAGCCTAACAATTCCAGTCCATCCAGAAGTTGGGCTCTAGATATCAACATCCTCACACATGACACACTGGACAACTTTACTTACCAGAACCAGCATCTGGTGGTGTACAATGTCTTCTACTATGTATGCAGACTCATACAGAGGATTTTTACAGTCTCCAAGTGCAAACCTGCATGGGAAAATGAATGGAATTCACTTACACAGCTACAAAATTGTATGGGGAATGTATGTAAAAGCTCAAGAAGGGAATACACAAATCTGCAGATACAAGATTACAGGTTTCGGCTGCAAGATGAACATCTATAAGAATACAAGAGTTGAAAACCAATGTGCAAAGTTATACTTTGCTATTGCTTTCACAATTGGTTTAATTCTTTTGTATGGCACTACATATTTTACTGCGCCAGTGACACCTTGAAGAATAATCATGTTTTCAAATCTTTGCATCCATATGGAATTCAGATGAGTATGTTCACCATTTCTAAAATATGATCAAAAAGTCAAAGTCCATGCCATTGAGCAGTATAATGAGCATGTTCAGCCCTCTACCAGCACAGCTTTATACCAACTGACTTTTTTTTATATTATTCATTTGTCCTTCCCCATTAAAAAGATATACACAAAAAATGAGGTTTACTCTGTATCATTTCCAAACATTGTGTACTTAGTAGATTCATCATACACTTTAATATTCTATGTCAATCAAATTTTGATTTCACACATGGCATTTCTGTACCTTTGTTATGGCATTAATGCTTAAGTACCTACATGGAATAGCCCCCTCTTGTGTCAGCTTTGTTAAATGGAACACAGAGAATACAATGCGTGCACCAATCTGTAGTTTTCCTCTTTCTTTTTTTTTTTCTTTTTTTTTTTTGTTGTCTGCATAAAATTGTAACAGCATAATGTACATAATAATGTTGTATTGAGAATCAGTTGCAATGAGATTTGTTTGTGTAATTTCAATACACTTACAGCAAATTCTTCCATGGCAGTAACTGCAGGGAAAAAGCAGACACTTTTGAAACTCCACAGTGGAAGAGGGAGGGGATTTTTTTTTTCCCCTTGTAAACCACTACAGGCATTCCTTGTGATTGATTGGTCAGAGTAAGATGGACGTGGACAATTTGATCTCCAGTGCACACAACATGGTGCGGCTTTGAATAACTTTTCATATCATAAGAGGCAAATACATCCTTATTTTCATTATAAACTATTACCAGTCTTATCAGGTCCTTGTGTCAAAAACTTGCACAAGCATTCCTTTATCTTCTTCCTTATAAAGCTAGCCGACTCTATACAGGCCATGGACTTTTCCTTTTGCCATGGCAGTAAATCTTGCCTAAAGAGTGTTGCTCTCCATTCTATGCAAATTAGTGTATGCAGTAGGGCCGCTTCTTAAAACTTGAAAAGACATTCATGTAAACTTATCTACAGGGCTGCCAACTCTCACTCACTGAGAGTGAGACTCACTCATTTTGGTTCTTTTTCACTCTAAAACTCTATTTCATTTGCATGCATTTCTATTGATCTCACTCATTTTGACTAAAAAATTATAGCATTGGCCTATGGGAGTCTCACTCTCAACTAGTTTCCAATGTTGGCAGCGCTGCATCTAGGTGCCGAGCTCAGGCCAGAAGGTGACTCATGAAAACATGTTTTGGACAAGAGGGTGAGTTTTTGACAAATAGACCTGTTTATGAATTGCTACAAAGGAAATCACCTTTTCTTTCCAAGGCAAGTTTGAACAAGTTGGTTTCTCACCTTCTAGGAAGGCTCCTGTCTTACCTTCTCATCATACACAAAAGCCTGGTGAATTCTACAAAGTTGCCCTCTTTTTTTTTTTTCTTTCTTTGTTTTGTTTTTGCCTCCTCATCATAAACAAAGTTCTTAGCAAGAATTATGAAGTTGTCTTTTTGCTTTCTCAAGCTAAACACAAAGTGCTTGGTGAGTTTTACTTGTCTTCCTGTCCTTAACAAGGTATATGTACCACAGACGTTTCAACAGGTGTGAGCATTTTGAAATCAAGTATTTGAATGCATGTTCATAAAAGGTTCTGTACTGATGCCTTTCTATGAATTATACAGAACAGCAATCACTGGGTTGAATCTTCAATGTGACATAGTTCAGAACATATTTTATAGAGGAAAGACTGAACCGTAGTAAGTGTATTAATACCAGTACTGGAGATGCTAATAGATTTCATGGAACTGGTAATCATCTTCTCTGAATTACCAGGTGAAATAAAGGGAAAAGACTATCCGGTACAGAGAGAGAGAAAAAAAAAAGTTCAATAATCAAGGACAAAGTGCTAGGATTAGCACTCTCATATGACAGTGATATGGATTTACAGCTCGCTGGAGTGAGTCCAAATTCAAATCTAAAAGCTTGAAAAGAGCTGAACTGAATTTTTTTTAATGAAAGGGACATTTGCTGTGATGAAAATAACAGTAGAATCTAATATGGTAGGTAACTGGGGAGGCTTCAAAAATCTCCCACCTAAAATTGTCCAAGAATACAATAATGAGGATGACTAATGCTCCTCACTTTTACTTTGAATTCTGTAACATGTTTTCCAACTTACAGTTCCCCCTAGATGAGAGCTGGCATGTTTTCCAAACAGCACTCAGATTCATGATTACACTATCAAGTATTGCAGAGTAAACAGCCCATTATGATGTGATAAACGTGAGATATGGCACCACGTAGCAAAACAAAAAAATAAATAAATGAAATAATAATGATAATTAAAAAAAAAATATGCAGCTTGGTTGCAGCTGAGACTGCCTCTAGAAGTGGTCCTAAATTACCATTTACACCAAGCTTCAATCGTGGCAGAAGTTAGGTATAGACAGGGTCTAAGACAAATCAAGAAAAGAATGCATGAATGTAGTTCGAAATCTAGTCTATGGATTATGCATATTTCAATTCAGTATGACACATCTTGCGTGACAACAAACGTACCTAATAATGAATGTGCACAACGCATTTTTTTTTTTTTTGGAGTCAAGGAACTTGGGAGTTTAAGCTGCATGTATGTGAGGTTTATGCGTTCTAAAGCACATGCTCTGCTCGGGCAAGGCACCGCATAGCTGAAAGCTGACAATGTAAACAAAAGGTTTCTATTTCTATATTAGGAAATTGGGCAATTTTTAGCATGGGTGTATAATGGGTAGAAATGAGCTGCTTGGCGAAAGTCTGTGCTCTACAAATGCTTTTCTAGTTTTATATTGTATATTCCATGTATATAGAGAGTTTAATTTTTTGCAAATCGGGACTTTCCAAGGATTTCATGAGTAGTTAAGTTCGTGGTCGTGAAGTATAGTACTGAACTGAGAAATGTATGCATACACATCACATTCATGTCAGCATCAGTGTCAATATTTCTGCGTGTCTTAAAATTCATGAATAGCATCTGACTCACGAAATTTGCGAAAATAAAAACCTCAGAAAATATTTGGCATGTAGGCCTACAGTACTCGTTCTAGCCCATGGACTAAACTATGAATTTCCTTTAAACCACTTTATTTGTTGGTTTATGAAAAAAAAAAAGTGCTTTGCTTTGCTTTGCTTGCTTTCCAGAAATGCTTTGCAAGAAGCAATATGAACCACTGTCTCGACTTTACATAAAGCCGATGGTCCATCAAAACCCAGACAGGCACTTAGATAGGGGCTGGTTGCGAGGGGAATCACTACAACCATATCTCCACACCCCCTAGATAGAATGCTCGTTGACATTTGACATTTGAACCAGATACACACATCTTAGAAGATCACAAGGTTCATGAACCCCTATGGTCTCACATAGAAGGTTACTGCTCTATTTTGTTCCAGTTCTTGTGTGTGCATCAGGACATAATTGCTTTGACATAATAGGGAGGTTTCATTCCATGACATCACTGGGCAACCTTTCCAGGCACTTCCCTCAGTGTGCTGAAATTCCCAGGAGGTGACTGATCTGCATTCTGCCATTTACTGGCTTGTTGTAAAGCTGAATGTTCCTGCAAGAGAACAATGTCCTCCAACATGGTTATATGGGGGAGGGGGAAAAGCATTAATAAAACATTGAAACACTTTGTCTTTCACTGCCATGTGAAGAAGGGCAAATGTCATAATGTGCAGGCCAGAAAAATCAAGTTTCAAGCACAACTCAAAACTTGACTCTCATGTTTCTGTCACAATATACTGGTACTGGTTAGTCATTGATGTGATCTAAATAGTTTCACATGGTCAATGAGCACTGATAGTCACTTGCTTGGTTGTCAGCAATTTACTCCTGCTTTTAATTTCATTTTAAGAGTACCTGGTACCATGTGCACTCACTAAAAAAAAAGAAGATGGGAATTCCACTGAGTGCTCACATGGTACTTTGAAATACAGCCTCCCTCCTTAGAGAAAGATTATCCTTACTAGAAATATCCATACCCTCACCTTCTCCCCTTGAAACAAAAACCAACAACAATAACAAAATGATGTAGTTTTTCATTTTTCACAAATGAGTTGCTTGAAATAAGACAAATACAGTTGGTTCAGTAAAAGAAGAAATATGGTATCTTTTCACAATGTTGATGAAAGTTTTTGACAATATTGCATGAGTTGTTGAAAACTGTAGGCCCTATAAGAACCAGTATGTATGCCCTCCAGTAGTCCCATCACTGTGGTTAAAAGGGTGCCTCTTGCAATGTTCACCAAATTTGACTAGCGCTTGTTCACATTTTTCTGCCAAACCTGTGGTACTTGCCCTTCAAACCCAGTGTGTGGAGTGCATGACACATATTCATACACAGGCCGTTGACAATGCACACACGATGAAGTTGTCATAACCATGATGTTGACACACTTGACTGAGTTGAACATTACCTTCACCTGGCAAGCTTTGCTAGCTATGTTCACAAGTAGCATAGTCGTGATTCTGGACTGTTTTGTTTTGGTGTCATTGTACCATGACACTATTATGTACTGAGTGGGTGACTTGTACAGTGTAAATTAAACTCACCTAGATGCCTTGTTTAAGACAAGAGGGAAACTTAATATCAAAATGTGCCAAGGTGTCTTCTTATCTCAAATAAGGCACTTGGTGAGTTTGGAGATGTTTATGTCCTGTACTTATAATTGTCCTATAGAAGGTACCTTCTCTTCCTACAGGAGGTGCCGACACAAGTTTCAAAGAGTAACCTCGCCATGCTTCAAGCTCCAATTCAAGATGTGTTGCGTGTGTTGCAGAGGGTAATCGCAGGATCCTGAGAATCTGTTTGTTTTTCTCAGACCAGAGCAGATTCTCAGGATTGCCCCATTACACTGCTTGATACATGTATTGGACATGCTGATACTAATAACTATAGGAAACTACTACGGTACAAACTACAACAGCAACAATATCAGTCAAGAATCCAGGCTAGAGCCACAGAAGCATACAGCCTCTTTTGGCTTCGGTTTCACAGGTGACATTCAAATATGCTAACTGAGAACACAGTTTTTTGCGTGCAAAATTCGCTGCAGTGCGTGCATGCAGAAACCTCAACATGAAGCACATCTACATGGTGCATTGCAGATCTGTATAGCTGTTTCAGGTGGAACATCACCCTTTGCTGATCTTGTGCAATTAGGATAACTTACAGATCAAAACATGCAAGCTTCTGTACTATTACCATATAAATAAAATCATACTGAAATTTGATGCTAATAAGTAAGGGCAAATCAGTTTTCCTCCTGCATGAAGTATAAGAGTGCCACTGATTGTATCAATAAATTGGTTACCCTCATACACTAACACCAATAAATATGAAATGGAGCATATTTCACTTCTTTTGAACCACACTTGATCGACACCATTCACTGTAATAAAAAATCTGTAAACCACAGAGGGATTAACAGGATTATCTCATCAAGTCACGTCTCAGCGTTTTTCCTAAACACCATGGGGGGGGGGGGGTGTGCGTGCACACACATACTCATACAGTCTTCAGTTCAGCATTGGAGACATGTTGAAAGTAAGCATCCCTATGAAAGGGTCAACAACCGTGGATCCTCAAGGCCTGTGACATGAGAGACAGATCTGACTTCAAGGAAGTGATCAAACGTCGTCTGTGATTGATCCTGACACATTGTGTTGTCACTGATCAAGTGGAGGTAATGCAAAAGGCATGGCATTGCCAAGCACACAATTTTAGGAAGGGCTGGTTTACTGTCAGCATTCATATCGTAAGTTTATTCTGCATGACAGATACAACCATGCCTACTGGTTAATCTATAATGATCTCTCACCCTACCCAGAAGTATGAAAATAATTCAAAGCATACATTATGTAAGAATATTGTGATATTTTCGGTAAGGGATGAAAATATATTGTGACAAAGGGGTTGTTCATAAGAAAATCACTCAGTAAATCCATACATTTGCTAAAAAACTAAGATAAGATTGTCTCTCTCATTTTTACATTTCTGGAAAGAGAACAATGCTTTGATGGCATTGTTTTTTTGTCAATACACAAGCACTCAGACCCACATCATTTAGTATTTCAGGAAAGACATGCAGCAGCGAAGGAAATATCTGAAACACCTATTTTGGAACAATGGCCTGATCTGGTAAGAATGGTTGTGCATTACATCACAATAGGCAAATAAAGAGATCATATTATGTGAATAGCCATAATTTACACATAGGGGTTGTCAATTTTTGGGTAACAATTTCAAGAGTGATGTGCTACCGTTCACCCACGGCAAAAATATAATCACTTGGTTGCAAATGAAGCGTTTTGAATCTCAAGACTGCACATGCGTAAGCTATAACTGGAGCCACTATAATGTGGTGAGATGCATTATGAAATTTTAAAAATTGTCATTTTTTCTCACATGCTGTTCACACAAGCCACACAAGGCAAATTATCCCAAGAGTTAAAAAAAAAAATAAGCTGTACTGATTTGTGCATCAAGATGTACATCATGAGAGTTAACAATCTTATTGTGTGTCCATACGCAAGAATTAACATGTAAAGAAAGTCAGTTTCAAACACTGTTACCAGTCATTTTGGGTGTGTGTGAATGGGACTTATAACTGGTCTGGGATGCATTATGCCACAATCCATCTGAGGGGTTTAAAATGCTATTAAAGGAGGTTATAGGAGTCTAGAGACAAAGGCGAAAGGCTCATAACCTTCTTGCATTTCAAACCCTGACTTTTGGAACATTCTGCAAATTCTTGACAACAGAAGTAATATGTATTATCTAATATCATATGGTTTCCTATAATTTTAATTTTCAAACTACATAAAAAAGACATTGCTTGTATCAGCTAGATAGTATAAAATCTTTGCACAATGTAAGTATGAATACAAGCAAGTAAAAGGTTGTGACAATTAACAAGAACAAATTACAAAAAAAAAAATATCGCTTATTAACGAGATATGATGTAAATTTAGTATACAGTACAGAAGATTAGTGTCATACACACAAAATGAACTCGATTGAAGGGTTTGTAGTGTCTGAATAAAATGATGAGTTATTTCTAGAACTTCCCCTGCACTGTACAAAAGACATAAATATGAGGGATAGTGAGGTGAGAGAAGGTAGCAATCACTGACAAACATCCTTGGCCGACATGTTTGTTGGTAGGCTTAATTGCTTACCGGTAGTACCATTTCCAAAGAACAGTCTAACACTTCCTTCCTATTATCTACTTTCTGGGCTTGAATACAATGTGGAAATGTTGTGAAATACTAAAATAATGTGGGGGGGGGGGGGGGGGCCTCATGCTCACCTGAGCTTTCAGATGGATTTGACTCTGATGTCACCCCCATGTGACTAATACCCCTTTTATACTGGGCGTTAGCTCACTTCAGGTGCAGACCTGAAGTGAGCTAACTCTCAGTATAAAAGGTCAAAAAATATTTAGTCCGAACTAAAGTTAGTCCGCTCTAGGAGGGTGGATCAGGTCAGCTTCAGGTCCAAGCTAACTTCAGAATAAAAGGTACGTGAGTTTAGCTCGGGCTAAATCCACTGACCTGTGACCGGAAATCGTGTACAGTGCTTCCGGGTTGCCAATATGTATTACCTTTACTGCTGTACTGTTGCCACCGGCGCGCTGTCAGATGGTAGTAATAGTATTTTATACACTGCTGTCAGTGTTCGCTGTTCGGTATTTAAAGGGATGGTACAGTATTGGTGGAGATGAGAATTAGGCTTTTAACTTTTTGCGAGATACCAAGAAAACACTTATAATATAGTGCAGAGCATACCATTCTAAGAGGAATTTAAAGTTTATTTGATGAAAATCGGGTTTGGAATGACTGAAACATCCAAAAACAAAGTAAAACAAAGCGATTGTAATAAAGTGTGGGTCCCACACTTGATCAGAATTGCTCATTTTTGGATAACTCAGCCATTTCAAAACCAATTTTCATCAAATAAATGTTGAATTCCTCATAGAATTACATGCTCTTTCATATTTCATAAGAGGGTTCTCATTATCTCATCAAAAAATGTTAGAAACCTTAAATTAGGTCTCAACCAAAACTGTACGATCCCTTCAAAACTCTCAGTGAACTCCAAAGAGGTTCTTTGGTGAAGTCTTTGAACTAGCAAATGGCATGATTAAATCTTGAGAAAAAAACAAAATAGACCGGCGCAGTGTGTACACTATAGGAGGCGATGACTGGTTGAATTTCGCGAGTAACGTAACAGCGGAACTGAATTCGTACTCGTAAGTAAGCATGATAACTGTGAATTTTCGCGCTGGTGGGAAGGACAGCAGGCTGAGGGGGGTGGGGGGGGGGGGGCGATAGGTCTGGTCTCGCACGTAACCTTGGGTGGTCGAGAATGGCAGTATAAAATGACTTAATAGTCCGAGCTAAAGTTAGCTCCACTTCAGAAGCGTGGGTAGTATAAAAGGGGTATAAGACTCAGAGGGGGAGGTAATCTTTTATACACACCTTGGCATTATTCTGGAATCACATTCACAAACTCGAAGTCTGGTCACGATGCTAATATTATGTGGATAGCAGCAGCATCAACATAATGAGGATTACTCTGGTCTCACTCTAATTCTATGACCGAGTGAATGCAGATATTACTTGCATACTCAAGTGACTTTATGAAGGGTGGGATATGAGATCCTTCAAAATTTGGTTAAAATCCCATATCTAAACTTTAGAGGAGGCAAGTGTCAAAGATCACAGACAATATCAGGGGCAGATCCAGGAGTTCTGTAAGGGGGGGGGGGGGCACAACTAATATTTCTGGTGCCACTTCTGGGTTTCCTTTCATTTTTTTCTTTTAACTTCTTTTGTTTTTAACGAAAAATAAAGGGGGGGGGGGTGTGCACTGGTTGTGCCCCCCTCTGGATCCGCCACTGAATATGGTGCAGAATGCATCACAGATGACAGTAAAAAAAAAAAAAAAAGCTTGCAGTTAGCTCACAACCCTTGGTTCTGGCAAGCTCAAAAAGGGAAAAAGGAACAAAACCAAGTGTATTTTCATGTGTCCTATATAAATACAATTACTGTAAACAGAGCTCAGAGTAAGAGAATTCTGATTTATTCATCCACACTCCCCATTCACAGCTGAATCACTGGTGCAAGTCAGCAGTTTTTCATACCACTTGTTACTTTTTTCCTGCTACCATCAAATGGCATTGACCTTCTCCGAGACTGACCTTGCTGTATAGAGCAATCTATTTGCAATAGATTAATTAAATATCCCTATAGAATATTGCCTTTTTTCTATCTGTGTCAACAGCATTGAAGCTACAAGTAGATAATAGCAAGATCATAGTAATCAAATAAAAAAAAAAAACTAGGTCATGAATACACAGAGTCAATAATGGCAATGCAAGTAATGGACGCACATTGCATACAAAACCAAAAATCACGTTTCTGATACATCCCCTTTGAAGGTCTATAAATCTAGCATTTGTTGTGCATGCATAGTGGCTAAAATGACTTGGCACATTCTCTCTCTTCCATTTTCAGTTTTCTCTATATACTTCATGAAGCACATCAATGGAAAACATATTCACTTCCTAAATTCTAAATCACTGCTCTGTTTATCATTTCTTTGATTTATTTATGTCTGTAGAACATGGTATCAGTTTAGTATCTTAATCACCAGTGGTGTCATTTAGCTCTGAGTGTGTAATGGTGAGAATGTGTGAGTGTGTGATCTGTGTTTTTGTGTGTCCCCAAACAAACCTCTGGGCATTTCTTCATTACACAAAGAAGTTCAATATTGAGCTATGTAAAGGGAATGTATTATAATGTAATATGTAATCATAAAATGGAACTGGGAATAAGTCACTATAGTCTTACTCTTCATGTTATTGTCATGAGGTTATTATTTGTACTGCTATTGTTATCAAGATCACCATGAGATTGTATCCATATCATTGTTACTAACAGAGGAAATGTCATTTTCATCATACTTCAGCTGTCACCTGGAAACATATTCCTATAATATTACTAGAAATATTGTAGAGAATTACCTCAAGTATGCTAGATCAGTAGGGACGACTTCCCATTAAGTATGTTTTTCGCACATGCACACATACAACTGCAAAGTCACTTAGTCAGCTACGATATGATGTGGCTGCTGTACAGGCGTGATATCTAACTGAACTGAATTTGATGGATTCTCAAATTATCACGCACTCACATACTTCTCCCTCTCTCTTTTTCTCTCAAGATAAATTATGGCACATGACTTTGCAAGAAGTGAAACAATTAAGCATTGTGACTGCATAAAACTGCATGATGTCCACACCCTTCTTGTGCATAGTGCTCCATTTTTGTATTACAAGCATGAGACCAGTCTCTCATACACAAAAGTTAAATATCCGGGAGAGATATCAAAACTGAAATCTCTCTCAAGTGCTTATTATCAACTAAAAGCAAAATGTAAACTCATTTACCAGGGTGTTTCAAGAGACAAGTAGAAAACTTTCTCTCTCAATATCTCATGGCAAGAAAACAGCACTGTTTACTTTTGTGGAATTTACAGGCTCAGTCCCTTTATGAAGCATCATTAACTGTATTTGTGAATAAGATTCTTTCAGGCTTTGATGTAAAACTTTCACGCACAAAATAATTTCTTCGAACTTGTTCACTAATATGTGCTTCAAAGGACTTTTAAACTAACATAATCATATTTGTGTGTGTGAGAGAGTTGTGTGGGGGATTTCATAACTATATGTCACCAATGATTCATCTATCTATTTAGTATGTAAAATATAAACACAATCTTTAAGCATGATATCGTCACCGGTCACACGATCCGACGAATCACTCGATTTTGGGTCAAATTTTCGATTTTGAGATTTTCAATCATTTTGATAGTAGATATTCCATACTACATATTCTGAAATTCTCAGTGTGTAATTCGGTGTAATTTTTACGTAGTTATCACTTTTGTAGAAGTATGTAATTCCATTTGTGAAAATTATTTGTTTTCCCCATAGACACGTGTGTTAAACAATCAGGCGATTCGACGGTTCGGTGACCGCGCGTATGCGCGGTCACCGAACCGACGAATCAGTGCGCATTGACTTGCGTGTAATTTTTGAGATTCAACAGTTCATTGACCGCGCGCACAGTGCGCGTACTATGTAATACATGTGTTGACAATGACAACGCTCAATGTACATGTACATATGGACACACATGGAAAATGACAACGTTCTTTGCAGACCGAAAATACATGCATGCAGCTCTTTGACGATTTCCTGCTTATTTGTTAACAATACAATTTGATAAAAACATCACAAGTTAGAGCAAGAATTGAAGTCTGATGTACTACAAAAATAATTGGAAATTATAGACATGAAAGTGTAGCAACCATAAGTCAAAAATGGGTTAACTTCAAATGCGATTTTCTCGAATTGTCATTCTTACGTACACCTAAGGGATTTGTCGGTTCGTGTGACCGGCGACGATATGAATATATTAAGTAAACATAAATGTTTGCACGATTATTCTTTGGTGTCGAGTGGCTTGAAAACATATTCGTGGCTTCTTGAATTCGCTCTGTGCAACTGTCAGCCCATTCAAAATGGGCAGATAAAATTGTGATGATATTTTCACAGGTTTGAGAATTCGCTCCAGCCAAAAGTGGCGTGAAATACGCAAAAATTCATATACCACGAAAAGTTCTGCATTTACAATATATCATCATGTACATGTGTGTGTATGTGTGTTCATGTACATACATTTTATTATAGAAACTGCCCTCTTGATCTTACATTTGTTGTCTAGCACAGGCCCTCTGTGTTTGCAACTGCTTTATTTTTCATTCTTTCAATTTTGAAGTTGTAAGAAAGTTTGCATGATATGCCATTATTTTTTAGGTTTCAAGCCAAATATTTTGTTTGGTTGTTTGTTTGTCTTCTTTTGTTTCTGCTGCAATGGGAGAGATTTCATTGCGCCATACTTCTCTACATGATGAGAATAAAATGGTCTGGAAAACCCCAAATTAATATGAAATTGATTGCTTTATCTCCTGGGCAACTCATCTGTGATCAAACCACATCCCCTCTGCAAGTTCGGGGGGGGGGGGGGGGTTGGGGGAGCTCATTTTCTGGTTGGATTACTTCAATATGACTAATGCATATGAAACCAAAGAGCAAACAAAAGGCAATGAATTTATATCAGCTGGAGATGACCACTTTTAATGAATTTGGGTTTTCAATGCACTTGAATTTCCTACAATAATTTACAAGTTTAACCTATTTACTTCACTGAAATATTCCAGGGGATGTAGTGTGATCACTGACTGTTTGCATTGGGTAGTATCGTGATTAAGTTTGGTCCAGTCTAGTTCACCTTATTTGACAATCAATTTTTGAATGCACTAGCTTCAGTTTATGATAGGAGTAAAAAAAAAAAAACTAAAAGAAAAAAAACGAAGAAGAAAAGGTCATTTGATCTGGTATGGGACAGCACATCACAAACTGTAAGTAAGTGGACAGATTAAAATCAATATAAATAGCATCTCTTGGCATTCCCCAGTGATTAGCAAGTGGCATGCTATATTTGCTCATTGTTTCCAAAGACAGATCAGTGAATTGAGTTTCGAATAGTCTTCCATCAAGCATTAAAAATAGACTCATTCTGTTTTTGAAGAAGTTTTTTATAATTTCACAACATACTAATTTAAGACCTTCAGATTTGGACAAGACTCATTTAAAGCATATAAGTGGGTTGCATTATACATTTTTTTTTTTTTTAAATCACATATTTTGAATTATCTCAGCCACAAGAGTCTACGTTATTGTGCAGCAACATCGTAAAAGGTCACATGATTTATCTCATTATGATGAAAATTGCTATGCCTTAAATCATGTAAGACTTTCATATTTCATAATGCTCTCATTCTCACCACTTTAAACAAAACTTACATCGTTCTGTTAGTTTGATTTATCCACACACACGTCAACATGAACATGGAGTAGAGTTGGACATTATGTGCACACAGATGATATTCATCAAACAGCCTCATGCCAGAGACTTCAGCTTTCTAATAGTCATGTGGGTAGAATCACATAGTGAAAGCCTTCAAAGCAACCCTGATTTCCAAGAACTTGATGACAACACCTCAAGGAGAGATAAGTGAAGAAGGAAGGCTTATAATCATTCACGTTTCCTCCAGATGATGGAGGACTTATTTACCCCCTTGCATGAGGTATGCACCCCTCTCTCTCTACACAGTCATTGGGTTCACATATCTAAGAACTTATTTGCAATGCATTTTAGAAACATCCACTTTACAAGAAATACATTGAGGTATTGCATTTCAGAAATGCCTCTTGCATGTCTAGAGTCACAGACACTGCAGATGAGTCTGCTCACTGACAAAAAAAATGTAATGCATCCCATATTACAGCTGCATCAAAAATGCCATGGCCTGTCTCTCAAACCTGCAACTCTCAATTCAGCTACTGTAGACGCCGAATATTTCGTGAGGTTTTTATTTTCGTGAATTTCGCGAGTTGGGTGCTATTCGCGAAATTAAAGACATGCGAAAATATTGACTCTACTCTCGATGTGAATGTGACGTATGCATGTACATTTCTCCATTCAGTCCAGGACTCCTAGATCGTGAATTTAACCACTCGCGAAATCGTCGGGAATTCCCGATTTGCAGGAATTCCCGATTCGCGAAAATTTAGACTTGCGAAATATATGGCGTATACAGTAAATGCTGCAAGGGTATGTAACACCGTAGGTGCATTCACATTTACGTTAATTCTACTTCACATTTGAAATACCAAAGTGTTCCCTTATATGGTATTTGTGACATGAATGCCAATATACCATGAAATACATCCCCAAATACCACAATGTAGGTGGTAATTCAAACTTTGTAAGAAATACGCATGTCAGATTTGAGTGTGAATCCTGTCACAAAATTTCACCAATGGTACAGTGGTGTATTTCTCATGTGACCTGATACACTTTCTGTTTTCTACCCATACTATTTGCGATTGCATGATGTGAAGGTAATCACATATTATATGCTGCAGTTTCGCACATGTTGAGTATGTTTCACAGGAGATATGGCCTGTGCAGTGCTTACCTCAGAGCTATGTACTTTCTGGTCACAAGTTCCACAGTATTACATGAATGAGAACACTACCAAGTAAATTACCCCAGTATCTGATACCATGGTATTTCACTAAAATGAGAACAGTGACATCAAATTACCATGGTATTCATTACCACTGTAATTCAAACATTCAAATGAACCTTGCATGCATGCTGCATGCATGCATGGAAATGATTACAACATCAAATCAATACCTCCTTGGTCAAACTAAGCTAGACTTTTTACACTCAATCGTGTGTTAGGATCAGATTGATAAGATTATAAATGAACATCAAGACTGAGTAAAAAGTGAAAGCTAAATACTGCCAGACCACAATAGGCCAACTGGATAAGAGAAGTTCCATCTGTGAGACACATGATTTTGCTGCCTTACAGAAATTACTTGATTAGCATGTGAAACATTTCTCCATACAAACAAATTCTTCACAAATGTGAATGCTGTTCGTTCATGACGCTCCTTAGGCTATGCAAGGAGAGACTTGTCAACTGCTGTTATGTCATAGTGCTATTGGGTTGAACCTAGCCAGGGGTTAATTTATGGTTCCAAGGAAGCAAGGAGCATAAGAAGACTATGTGATATATTCACTGAAAAGTGTACTTCAGCACCTCAATACCATTTTGTATTGAACTGCCAACCTTCATGGACAACACTATCTGGTACATCTGTATATGCCATATATATTATGTGAGTATAATGTTTTGTGAATTGAGTCTATAGTGAGACAATTTTTGAATAGGAAAATTTGCGATTGAGAACCACAACCACAAAATGAGGAAAGTATTATCCCATTTCAGGCTAAAACTTGTGACCTCACTCTGGTGGGGAGGATATCGGCTACGGCACATATTCTGTGCTCAAAAGCAATATTTTCACAAGATATTAATTTGGTGAGCACAGCTAACTCATGAAAGTTGCAAAAATGAGAAAAAATAGATATGCAGTCAATACAGTACTTTGTTTCGCCTACAGACTATTCATTGCAATGAGCATTAAAGAATTATTACTTTTGTCACTAAGACAGTACTGCTGAGAATCACACTTCAGGTAGAATGTTGACACAAACTGAATTTCATTTGAGAAGTCCCTAGTATTTATGATGATATAAGGTGACTGAAACTCTGTAGGAAATCAGCAGCAGTTACAGTGTAAAATGTAACTGGAGCCATTCCTTTGCATTGGGTAATATGCATGGAAATTAAGAGTTCTTACAAAAGAAATAATCCTTCATGAAGAATGAAGACAAGACCTCATCAAACAACATAATGTCTAGATGGTACTCTGCCCATTTTCATTACTTGACATAAATAAACTTTAAATAAACACATAAACAACTGTAATTTATACATACATACACGTATGTAAATGTATGTATATGATTCGGCATGCCGTATGGGAACTATTCTTATGTTCTACCGTCACCGAAAAAACAACAGTAGACCATGTTTGGTCACACTGCATGAACTTACTCATTCACACATGCACTTTTCCTGACTTTTCAAATTTATTTTTCAATGATCTGTTACTTCTTTTTTTTTTAATATTTGCAATTTCATCAGAACACTTTTTTATCCTCTCTTGGTTTGTTTGTTTGTTTGTTTGTTTGTTTTTTTCGCAGGGGAGGATGTACTTGAACTTTTAAATGTTATTTCATCAAGTCAATACTTTTCAGTTTCAGATCTTATTTGTGGCCCAGTAGGAAATGATTATGATCCTGGTCAAGTGTGACATTTACACACTGGCGGCCGGGCACCTTCAGATTCTGAAGAATATACAAAGATCACTTTCACTTCTCACTGCCAAACCAGAAATCAGATTGATGAGAAATTTGGCAGGGTATATCAATGCCTAATGCAATATCCAGGTGAAATTCAGAGAAAGTAAGGAGAGTGGATGAAAAGGGAAACCACCTTTAAGTCAACAATCCTGAAATGTGGGAGAAGGAAAAATGTGTCACTGTATTCACTATCCTCCTAAATTGCAATTGATCCCTTTCACCTAATAAAGTACAGGCATAAATTGAACACATTTGGTGGCACAATTCTCCTCAGGGATATCAAAAACTGCATGTTTGTTATTTCAAGCATGTGCCCAGTTTATGAGAACCTGTGACAGTCTATTGGCCATACACTAGAGGAGCAGGAAACTCTGCCGATTCAAGAGTTCCGTACTCCCATTTCTCTCCCCCCTTGACTTGCTTGAATTCTTGGCTTCTGAGCCAAGGCAGAGAGCATGTCAGGAGAGACAAGGGCTAGCCTACATACAAGACTGGGACTGTGTTTTCTGCAAAATACAGCTTGTGTGAGAGACACACATGTAAGGAATCCACTTCACTTCCTCTCATACACAATAGAGCAGGGTGCTATAAAACTCGATGAAGTGGTCTGCTCCACATCCCTACTACAGAAGTCTGGCGAATGATGCCAACCCCTCTGGCTCGCCCCAGGTGACTAGCGATCATCAGAAAACAGTATCAACCATCTACATTGTGTCACATGGAGAACGAGAAGATGAAGTGATAGAGCTGCAGTACACAGATTTTCCTTTATGTGTCATTTTCATGCTTGCCACATACTGTTTTTTTTTTTTTTTTTTTTTTTTTTTGTAACAGATTATAACTTAACCTACTCTGTGTCCAAAAGCCTATCACAAAAACAGGAAAGAAATCCGGCTATCAGGCACACTGTGAAAAAAAAAAATCAACTTTGATGAGTATATGCAGTCAACAATACACACTAAGTCAAATAAAAACACCAGAGTAACATGCTTTATAAAAAGAAATGCACATTTTAGAATATTCTTAGAGTATGAAAGTCAGACAGGAGGCATTTTATGTATCATATTTCCTTTTGTCTTCATTGTGAAAATGAATCATCTTGAAGTTTTCCAGAGTTTTTTTGGTCTGTGACATCATCATGGTGTCACACAGCCTTTGTCAAATGTATTCCCACTGTACAGTGATTGCAAGAGAAGCAAGCAGAGGGTCTGTATGCACCATCAAGTGTGCCTTTGGAGGCAGATCTTGCCAAATTTCTTAAAGGACAAATCCACCTTCACACATGCGGATTGAGTGAATGCAGCAAAATGAGTAGAACACATCACTGAAAGTTTGGGGGAAATTGGACAATCCATTCAAAAGTTATGAACTTTTGAAGTTTCTGCTTAGTCACTGCTGGATGAGAAGACTACTATAGTGTATGATGTCACATGCATAGAACGATATAAGGAAAATATATAGAGAATTTCTCAAAATGTAATTTTTTTAATAAAGTGCACATTTCCTAGACTTGTCACTAGTGCATGTTAAGGGCAATATTATTCCCCCTGCATTCTGAAAGAGGCAAGCCAAGTGTTCTTTTATTATGTGAGAAAAGTGAAATTATGTTGAATTTTCTCTATATTTTCTTTATATTGTTCTACATATGTGACATCACAAGCTATAGTAGTCTTCTCATCCAACAGTGACTGAGCAGAAAATTCAAAAATTCATAACTTTTGAACAGATTGTCCGATTTTTTTCTCACACTCTCACTGATGTGTTCTACTCATATTGCTGCATTCACTCAATCCACATGTCTATTAAAGAAGACTTGTCCTTTAAACTGCCTAACATTTCTTTCTAGCGCCAGAGTAAAAGATGGGCCTACATTGTTGTAAAGCTATAAGCCTTTGAATCTTGCTGCCACACTGTATGGCATAGATCGAGAGCTTGTATATTTTGGTAAAATGCATAAAATTTACTCATTGCCAATCATTCAAATGACAGCAACATGAAGTTCAAAAGAATTCTCAAATATTGCTCTTTGAACTACGTGGCTTTCTTATATATTTCACTCAACTCATGAAAAGAATAAATCGAAATCATGTGTAAAAAGACTTGCTTTAGATTAATAGCACGTATGATGGTCATCCCTCCATGTCTCTCTGTAGATAAGAAGAATACATCATGTCTATGTCATATTTCAGTGAATATACATTATCTGATATGAAAACTGATGAAAGTATAGTTCCACCGAGTAATGAGGAATAAAAAAAGAAAACACTAAAATAGATTTAAAGAGTTTACAAAACAATGCCTCCTTTCTAGCACATCCATGAAGTGCACCATCTGTAAGCCCAATTATTTTGAGTTAACATAAAGTATGCCTGCATCCATGAATGCAACCTATGGAATATCAGCTTCAATAAATCATTCCTCAAAGACCAGGAAATAGAATAGGCACTAATTATGGGGAAGAAGTATAAGAAGTAAGCACTCTGTCAGACAACATAGCTCTCTGTAAAGTGCTTTCAAATCCCAGGGATTCCATCCTCCTCACTTCAACACTCATTGCTGCAATGATGGATGGAACATTAAGTCCAAACTTTATACTTGCCCATTTGCAATGCATGTTTATGATAGGTTACAAAGAGCCCTTATTTTCCTGAAATTGAGTCACAAAAGCAGACAAAAATTGTGCCTGTAAAGCAGATAAATACTGGTATTTACTTTGCGATCACTCACTCTCAAGAATCCTAAAGGAGTTTCTGAACTTGAGTACTTGAATCAGGGAGGTGGCTCCCTGCTTGAAAGGACCTATGATTATTACCCCCATCAATCTGCAAAGAGAAAAAAAAAAAACAACAACAACTAGGAAATAAAACTGTACACAATAATGTAAAACAAGAATAGATAAAAACTGTCTATTTTTGTTTGTCTAATCCTTGTTTAAGGCATCTCTGAATTTTTATTGTTATGTTTTAACCCGTTGAGGACGAGTCCCGAGTATACTCGGGCAGGTGTCTATGGGAAATGCGTGTTGTAGCAAAATCAGTCCGTCCTCAACGGGTTATAGAAGAATTATATTTTCCTTGTTTTTTCAGGAATACTTGATTTTAAAGCAGTTTCTAAATATAATTAACTGCAAAATAAGTGGGTGAATCACAGATGTCTCCTTTCGAAGTTGTTTCATATGCTGCAGTCACATGAAACAACTAGAGCTTAATTTCACATGGAAAACCTTAGGGGCAATCCATTCCATAGAACTCTGAAATAAATATCAGATACTATACATAACTTTCTATACTCTTTATCTCACAGGTGAAGTCATACAAAATTACAGTTGCTCAGATGTCTCACCTCCCTGCTCAGATCATGACAGATGATGTTATGCATGATGAAGTAGTTTCAACTCTGAGCAATTCTTTGACACATCAAAAGAGATAATGACTATTAATATGAGCTGGATTGTCTGAGACTGAAGGGTTTCTACCATTACAGAGCATTTATGCTGCCTCTTGGTGCAAAACATTTACATCTGACACCTACTATAGCCGCATTTACACCTACTAACAGTGTGATTTTTAAAATTGCGATATTTTGGTTCCACCATTTACACTTGTGCAAAAGCATGCGAAGTTTGAGCTTCACGAAACATCACGATTTTTTGGTCGGTAGTGGCATGTGTAATTTACCTCTCTTCAACACGGTAGATGAGTGGAAGTGCGGGCTATTCGTATTCACTGCAGTGCAGTCTATTTTGCTCACAGCTAGCTAGCTGGTTGGAACGTTGAGCCAGGGCTTTTTGTCAGTCCAATGCACACATAAATTTGTGTTTCTTGAGAGTTTACTATATAGCTTGCTATATTAGACACATACTAGCAGGTGTGTAAAACTATAGCTTAGTATGGGAAAGTTGATGAAAGTAGCATTCAGGAGGATCATGAAATTTCGCTGATATGACGAACGTGAGAAGTAGGCTCATTTTTTAGTGGTATTTCATCAGTTGACAGCAAGAACTCACCATTGTTTTACTGACACCTGTTACCTACTCATGTATTCCACAAAGTCAACGTATACCGAGAGCAGTATGGGCACTCCCAAAATCAATGCATTTCTGGGAGAACATTATTTTGTTAAGTCGTTATGGGGTGATGATATGTTGTTGGAGAACTTCAGGTTCATTACTAGTTTTCATATACAATATAGTTTCATCAGGGAGGTGAGAGACCACGAGCCGAGGATCGACCATTTACCTGTACAGCATATACCGTACTGTACTCTGGCCAGTGGCCGATGTAATCTCTACATGTTCCAAAGAGGGATCGGGAGCACGCGTACATCCGATACCGAAAGTCACGTGATGAAAAATCGCAATATTTCTGCAGCTTGGGTTTACACTTGCTAAACTTTGCCTCAAACATCGCGATGTTCAAAAAAATTGCACTCCAGCTGGCGATGTTTCAAGGGTGTTTGGGTGTAGTTGCTTAGCAACTTGCACCCAAATGTTGCGATTTTAGAAAAATCGCGAGTTTTCCAAGCAAGTGCAAATGGGCCTATTCATGCAAAATACTCTTGCAGCACCTATAAAAATTTGCTTTGACAAGGTCTTTTAAACCTTTACAAAGAGGAAGAGATGAAGCAAGGAGGAATCAAAACTACCATGGGGCATCATCAATTATCTGGCTGTCATCGTGGAAGGCATGACAAACTTTCTAGGATCTAGGCAAGAAATGGGGTGGGTGGAGCACTTGCACTACTTGCCAAGTCTTAATGACATTTTCCCACCACAGAAGGGAAATGCAAGTTTAGATGAATGTAGTCACCATTCATTAGCCATCAGACAGTATATTCTCAAGAATTAGCTTTAATTGGTATTGCTTCTGCGCAAACTCCAGTATAATGCATGCAAGTATTCACACATTCTCCAACAAAGGAGTTTTCTACTTCTGTAAGCCATGAACTCGACAAGCATTTTCAGTATACAATTTGCAGACTGATCTCATGACTAATTTTCTTGCATGGTAAGTCACAAGTAATGATAAATAGCCCATGTTCCACTATGCCGCTCTTGCCACGATTTGACAATTTTTTCAGATCAGGAAGGATCAGGAAAAACATGAGCCAATCTGCACACAGTATGATGTTAGAATGCTTGAAGAACGCTGTATTTATGACCAACACGAGCTTGATACGCTCTTAATTACTACTATGATCAGGAATGAGACATTACAATCTCTGACACTGCAATTACACTTTAGAACGATGTAATCATGCTGTCAGTGCAATGTTGTCAATGTTATCCAATCTATGCATGCTGTATGTAGGCTCTGAATGATCTATATGATCTTATCATGCTGTTCCCCTGTCAAGAGAGCTGAAAAGTGCTGATGTGCCCTGATGTACCCTGATTCAACTGCTGATCCTCGGTCAGCAAAGAAATAAAATGTGGACCTCAGAGAGGCTCCCCAACTCACGGGTATTCTCCTGCAGCAATTCAATAGTAATCAAAGACGTGCTGATCTTTCCAAGGCTTTTTCTTGATGCCCTTGCTTTTAAAATCTGTCTTCTTCCTGTTGTACAAGCAGATGATTTTATTTATTCTTAAATATTTCTACCATGTCCTCTACTCCCTCCTCTGTTATGACATGAGTTCTACCTGTCTAAATGCGTGTGTTTTGGTCATAAAAACGCCATTAAGATGTCATAAAGTCGTCAAAAGTTGACATACGTTTTGTTTCTCTATTGATCATGAATATTCATGAGAGATGATCTGATATGCAAAAGCTAGTGGCAATAAGTAAATACATTAACCTATAAGGTGTTCATATTGAATTCAAACATAAAATGTGTAAAAAAAAATTGTACACTTTATTGTGATACTCATTATTCAAACTTCAACTAGTGTTTCAGGATGTATTTTCATATTTCAGCTGGCCCGATAAGAATAGAATCTAGTTTAGTAACCATGCCTTCAAGCATTACAATTATATATTATTAACTCTATGATGAATTGTCTTTGTAGAAATAGGATGCAGACATATAGAATCTAGGATACTAGGGTATGTAGGGTAGGTCATTTATGCTGACTTAATTACATCTACATTGGTTGTGCACTATTCATCCAGTTAAAGGAGTACAATATGAAATTAGTTTTAAATATGATGTGACACTTACTAGTCAATTTTTTTTTTTTTTCATAGGAATGTGACAAAAAGACATAAAAAAGACATCAAAATGTGATGTCTTATTTTACGTCTTATGCTGGTGCAAACTGTTGTCAAAAAGATGTATTTATATGATGTTAATATGCCGCCTTTTCAAAAAGACATAAAAAATATGTTGAAATTTGACCTGAAAAAGACGTTGAAATATGACCTAAAAAGACGTTTAAAAAAATGTAAAGATTATGACGTTAAAAAAAATGTTAAAATATAATGTGAAAAAGATATAAAAAAATGATGTCATATTTTACATCTTGCGCTGGTGCAAACTGTGGTCAGTAAGACATAAATATATGACATGAAAAAGGCATAAATATGACATAAATCTTACCAGTCTCTGCTATCAGGGAACACCCTCCTCCAAACGCTGCTGCTACGATGTTTCTGATTTAGGCAAATCTCTCTACGCTTTTGCCTCTCTCTGCCAACCTGATAGATCAGGATAGCTTCAAAGAATAAAATAAACTTACTAAATCTTATTGAGCTGCCTCCAAAAGTGGCAAGAAAATGGGAAGGTAAAATGGCAAATTGTTTTTACTTGCCTTTTAAAGCCAGTTTTGAGAAGTCACCTTCCAGCTACATAGTAAAGCTTCCTTCCGTATGATCCACTACAGTTTATGTATATGAGAGAGAAATGTCAGCTTATACAGTGCATGCCAGTGGTAAGAATCTTACCTCTGTGGTAAAGACGTGACATATTCCTGATTATGTCTGATCAGTGAAGGAAATAATAATTTCTGCTTTCAGGTTAGGATTCTGAAGCAGTATAGATCATTTCTACTGAAAGCTTGATGGTATTCAGATTCATGAGCTGGATTTGGTAGATGTATTCAGATGCCAAGTCCTATCAGATGAAATTAGACCATGAAAGGGGGGAGGCATGACAAATATCAGCTAAAAGCTTTGAAAGTTTCAGTGTAGAAATGCTGATTAAGGTAAAAGTTTAGTATTTCTCTAAGTCACTATAGTATAAATTGAATCATCTCTTGACAGACAAAACACTCTAAACTTTATCATATTTGACATTCTAAAGCAACAAGACAGTTGCTCTACAACTAGACAAATTACTGACATATCATCACTTTCCATCAGAAAGATATTGAGCTTGTTCAATTTACCTACAGCTCTTTGACCCTTATGTGAAATACTCTTCAATGTGTTTTTACACTTCAGATTTTTCTTTAATCACATACTTGATAATAAGGTCAAAAAATTCAAGAAACCAAATACACATAGCTTCTTGAGAAAGACAAATCTTTAACTACTTAAATAATACTGGGAATGCAAAGACCATTACATCAAACATTGATGAAAAAGAAGATACAACAATGCAGAAAACACATCATAAAGCAGGCATTTGTCTGAATCCTGAAATATATCTGACTGGCTTTGTTTCTCTTTCAGTGCTAGACAGTTGAATGACCATCAAATGTTCCCATGGTTGCAAAACTGTGCAAAAGTCATCACTTGTGTGGGATGGGTGTGTAATGACTGAATGCCTGGAATCTGAGAAGCCCCCAAACTGTGTCACAGACATGGACTACGATGTGCATCCCATTACGAACCAGATTTCACTCTGAACATTGCTTAGGGAGCCATTCCATTTTCAGGTTATAGCTCAACACCCTGGAGCTATCATATTGGGGCCGTTCAAAAATTAGCAGCCCAATGATGTAAAAGACATGCTTCTGTTCTACTTATACTCATAAAATTGTACTCAGCCCATTGTTCCTGTATGAAAAAGTATAATGAACCTCTGCAACCAAAAAACTCATGTAGATGCATTGTTGCTGCCCAATCCTGTTGACACCAACCCACATTTCCAGAATGGTCTTGTGACAGGTGGATGAACTTAACATGCTTTTTAATGCAGTGATGGTATGCATTAACTCCTTAATATTCAAGCAAATCAGCATGTGTGTGTGTGTGTGTGTGTGTGTGTGTGTGTGTGTGTGTGTGAGTTGTGAGTCATGGCACTATGAGGAGTATTGATAATGAGTACGTTCCCACAGTAGAAGTTTCAAAATTTGTGTTGCGAATGGATCATGCTTTTTTTGATTCAATGTTCTCGCAGTAAGACGTGTTGGAAACTTGGGTTGTGATCACTTGCAAAGAGCTGACCTACATGTACATGAATAATGGAATGCTTGCTATGTCATAATATACTGCGGTGAGCCACAGCTAGTAAAGTAGTACACAAATGATGCACAGGACAGAGTGGATCGGTGAGAATTGGATGCGCCAGTTCAACTTTGGAACTGTTTAAACCCATAAGCGCAGCGAGTGGGTTTTAGACTTTTCTAAAGTTAAACGAGAGTATCCAATTCTCACTGATCCATGAAATAGGCCTGTGCATCATTTGTGTTATAAAATGGGCCCGTAAATTCATGAAATACAACCATTTTCCCCATCATGCATCCGGTACACCTACAACACTGTACAAGACTTGATCCATGCGTTCGGATTTTACCGGACGCATGGCTCAGTGTGGATCAGTAAAAATCAATGCATGACAACTGACCAATCAGATTGCAGAGATTCTAAAGCCCATTTTATAACATGTATTGACATATATGGTGCATTGTGGGATATTATTATTTATTTTTTTTTTGAGGTCACTGTTCACACCGTAAAAGTTTTTGACTTTTTGCAACAACAAAAAAAATTGCACAAATATTGCAATTTGGATCATGACCCAAATCACGCAAAATAGCATGCTAGTTTGGTTCACAACTGTAAAAGTTTCGAAGTTTGGGTTGCGATCCTGACCAGAATTGGCCTGCAGTCTTGTATTCAAGGAACACTCCCCCTTAAAGCGGGTGTGAGAAGCTATTTGGTTGCATGTAACTGAACATTCAGCCCTGCACACTCACAAGGTATGTCATAATGCTTTGTCATCATAGGGAGTAGAACGGGATGGGGGAGGTTGAACTGCACTATTCAATAATGTACTTGGTGGGTCCCTGGATATGCTTCATTTGATTGGATGCATCCTGCCAGACTGTGACTTTACCCTATCAGTTCCTATATGTGCATCAAAAGTACAAAATTAATGTCAACCATCTGCACTGGATGTGAGCGTACTCATTGTTCAAAGTTTATTGTTTATTGTGAATATTTTATGTTTAAACTTCAAACCTCATTCAAACTCTACGATGAATTCAATTCAATTCAATTCAATTATTTTATTTCCATCAATAAAAGAAAATACATTATACATAATGAATAAGATCCCACACACAGTCATGAAGGTGGAGCTCTATTAGTTTAAACCCATACGAAGAAGTACATGAGCTCATCACAAGTAAAACATAGAAGACACAACCAGTGAGACAGAAATCATCCTGGGAGGTAAGAGGCAGTATGGTTTTTCTTTAAATCATGCTTGCTGTCACCATTGGGGAAGGTTCCTTGGGAAGAAAGAAATTTCAAATTAAAATAATGAATGAAATGTGACAGATTAATACAGATATAAATGAATTTGTCAATAAAAACAAAATAAAATTGAAGATAAGGTCATTCTAGAATTGAGTTCTTTGAGGGTGGTCAGAGTTATCTTTTTTCACATGACCATAATGTCCCTGGTGTGAAACTCTTTAGTACCTGAAAAGCTGCTAATGTCACACTTTCTCAATATTCTCTTCTCATTTTCATGGAAACAATGTAGTGAGTGACACATCCATTCAGCTAATACTAATCAACTAAACTCCTTCATAGTGATCATTTTCTGTGCCTGTGGGAAAAAAAAAAGAGAAGATAGGGGATCTACAAAAGAGATATTCTAATGTAAGATGCTTCACTGATATTCTAACACTGATGATGAACAAAATAAAAATCCACTGACATAATTCAAATTCAAGTTGCTGCCATGCCAGAAATTCACCAGACTCTATTAGCAACAAGCCCTCCTGGTTTAGAGGGGAATTCCAGACCAGTTAAAAGTTAGTCTGAAATGCAAAAGTAAAATTTTATAAGCCATGACAGTTAAAATTTGATCCAAAGCAGATAGAAATGAGAAAGTTGTGAAATTGCGAAGTTTCGCAAATTGTCACAAAACACTTCTCCAACAGTCAATATGAATATGCAAATGCATGACTTGATGTCATTTACATATTCACATCAACTGTTCTACAATTGCTTTATGAAAATCAGTGAAACTTCATAATTTCATAACTTCCCTTATTTTTATGCGATTTTGATCAAATTTTTGCCACTGTGCTTGTAAAATCCTACTTTTACTTTTTATATCTTTTTACTGGAACAAGAATTCCCTTTCAAATTAGCCAGTAGATATGTACCCATCTTAGAAGCATTTTACAAAATATTGCCTAAGAAAAGAAAAACAAGGAAAAGTAGAAATTACGCGGTGCGTAATATATGTCCCCGCCGGAAGTAGCATTTTGTAGCAAATGTACAATACGGGTCAAAAATCAAGGTGAAAGGTCAAAGAAGTCAAAGGTCAAAATTCTGTGTAGAAGTTCTGAAGCCCTCACCTAGTGCCATCACATAAAGCAAACGGAATTGAAATCGGGTTAGAAATGGCGAAGGAGTAGCATTTTGTAGCAAAATGTACAATACAGATAAAAAATCAAGGTCAAAGGTCAAAGAAGTCAAAGGTCAAAATTCTGTGTAGAAGTTTTAAAGCCCTCACCTAATGACATCACATAAAGCAAATTGAATCGAAATCGGGTTAGAAATGGCGAAGGAGTAGCATTTTGTAGCAAAATGTACAATACAGGTCAAAAATCAAGGTCAAAGGTCAAAGAAGTCAAAGGTAAAAATTCTGTGAAGAAGTTTTGAAGCCCTCACCTAGTGCCATCACATAAAGCAAACGGAATCGAAATCGGGTTAGAAATGGCGAAGGAGTAGCATTTTGTAGCAAAATGTACAATACAGGTAAAAAATCAAGGTCAAAGGTCAAAGAAGTCAAAGGTCAAAATTCTGTGAAGAAGTTTTGAAGCCCTCACCTAGTGCCATCACATAAAGCAAATGGAATTGAAATCGGGTTAGAAATGGCGAAGGAGTAGCATTTTGTAGCAAAATGTACAATACAGGTCAAAAATCAAGGTCAAAGAAGTCAAAGGTCAAAATTCTGTGTAGAAGTTTTGAAGCCCTCACCTAGTGCCATCACTTAAAGCAAACGGAATCGAAATCGGGTTAGAAATGGCGAAGGAGTAGCATTTTGTAGCCAATGTACAATATAGGTCAAAAATCAAGGTCAAAGGTCAAAATTCTGTGTAGAAGCTTTGAAGCCCTCACCTAGTGCCATCACATAATGGAAACGGAATCGAAATCGGGTTAGAAATGGCGAAGGAGTAGCATTTTGAAGCAAAATGTACAATATAGGTCAAAGGTCAAGGTCAAAGGTCACAACTGAAATTCTGTGTAGAAGTTTCAAAACTCCCATGTAGTGCTATCATATAAAGCAAACAGAATCAAAATCGGCTCATAAATGACAGAGGAAGTAGCAAATTGAACACTTTGATCACAGACGGACGGACGGACGGACGGACACACGGACACACACACGTACGGAGCCCGTTTCATAGTCCCCTGCTCGAACTCGTTCGGCGGGGACAAAAAAATTACACATGGTAGGTTGCTAATGGAAGCTGCTATTCATCCTACTTTCAAAGAATTTTGTGAAAATACAAAACTGGAAAAGTCATCATAAAAGTTAGGAATATTTTGAAACTGAGAGAGTCTTTAACCTTTTTTTTTTTATTAACATGAAACGGCTTTACTCACCTCTAACAAGTGATATTTCCAGTGACTGGTCAAAGTAATCTCCCCATTTGAGTGGATGTGAACTAGTTAGAAGTTACTAGTTATTTTCATGTTGTGCACCTGTTTGGGGATTCAACATTTCTTACAACACAGAATGGGGCATGCACACTGCTCATTAAAAAAAAAAGGAAATAAACAATGAAAGTTTCAAGGGCAAGGGCATGCACACCCCCTTTTGTCCACCAGTATAAAGCAGTAGAGCAAAAAAAAAAAAAAAAGAAAGAAAAGAAATTATATATATATATATTTTTTTCTACATTCTCTGTTGCCAATATCAATGGGCCTATTACACAACAAGTGATATCAGAAAAGTGTATTTGATGGCTTTTAAAAGAACACTGTTTTGTGCAGCATTTATTTCTTGCATGTGAATGGGCATTTGCATGAGTGGTCCTCACAGAAAGTTAGAGTGTCTAGACCTACAGTATTCCTTCCATGCACCCCAGTGACTCCACATTGTCTAGTGGGATTAGTGTTTTGCAGTAAGATGACGACAGTGAGTAGCAGGATCCAACATGCAGTCAATGGCCTGAGATTACTAAGCTGTGATTTAGGACCGTGTATCGATATGTTAATCCCTATATACAGCACGCCCTAAACACATTCTCAGCATTACTTTGTTTGTGTATTCAATTTGCTCTTGAAATGTGACAGGTTTACATAGATTTCATGTCATGTTTGTTTCTACAGAATCAACATTACCAAGGCAGCATAGAGTTCACATAAACAAAGAATATCACAAATTTTGCACTTCTATGGGAAATGCACCTTGGAGAATCTTCATTATAAGCTATATGATAGTTTGCAGCCAACAACTATCTCTGAGGTCCTCATAGAATTCCACATAAAATTATTTCCTGACACTCAGTTGTTAGAATTTATTCATATTTTTCATATTCATGTACTTTCAGTCTTTTTGCGTTTGTGTAAAGTGTCTTGAGCATTTTATCAGAATTGAAAATGGCAAAATAGAAATTGTATGTATGTATTATTACTATCATGATTATATATTAATCCATGTTGACATGACATAATATCCGTCTTTTCCTGGTTTAACAGAACAGAAACATTTTTCCTACAATACTTTTCTACAATATTTTCCATATTTTCCATCTCAACATGATGTGTGAACTATATGAAAAATTTGAATCAATTTTCATCTATTGCATTCATAGGATCCATATTAAGCAACTCAACATTTCTTCATATATAAAAGAATGGAGCAGGTGAATAGCAAGGTGACAAAAAGGAGAGATACCTGGATATTCTTTTCTTACATCCCCCCCCCCCCCCCCATGATCAAGAGTGCTAAAAATCCATCATAACTCCTACTCTCCAGTCAGTCTACCTGTGCCCTCATTCTTATGGCATTTCTTCCCTCGTCTTTTTCTCCCTCCTTTTCTCTATCTCTCCCTCTTTTACTCTCACTCTCTCTCTCTCTCTCCCTTTATTGATAAGTCAAATTTCTGTATTGGTTTTCTAAACCACGTGCATCAGTGAGTCTGTGGACATTAGAAAACCAAGTTTCCGTTACAAAGTCAAAGTTAATTATCCTATAATCCTTTCCTACCCTTTCAAAATGTAATTTCCTTGGCAGTGTTGGTGAAGGGGATTTTTGTTTTTGTTGTGGGCTGGGGGTGGGCAAGTTTTCATCAGGGGCCTGAAGCTCACCAGCTGTCTGGAGCTAAGCATCTGACATGTAATCTTTCCTATCTTTATTCCTTTGTCTTCCTTTCACATTCTGACAGGTATCTGTTATACAGATGTGGCAATGCATTCTCATTTTGTTCTTGTTTTGTGCGTGTTCATCGATTAAAGAAAAATTCCACCCCATATCTTAGCTGGCTCCCCAAAGACGTCATATTTTCTTTATCTTGCATTTATGTTAAGAAAGACAATATAGTAAAGAGTAGTATAGTTTTGTTCAAGCAAATACATGGTAGGGGTCTATGATATCGCCACGTCATCTCATTTGCATATGTGACTGTAATCAGTTTTCTCTTTCTCTTGAAAACACATGGAATTTTGGGGTTTTTTTACCCTTCATCTAATTTAATGAAACCTTTCATTGTACTTTTATACGATTTTCCCTATAAATCACTCCCCAATTGGTAATATGACCAATTTTCACTCCATCTTAATTGAGATTATAAAAGAAGTTGATTGACAAATGTCAATTCTTCTATTTTCCTGACAGAATGGACCAATATTGCATAAAAATACTGGAGACCACATGTTAAACACAAATCATGCAATTCATTTCTATATTGCTTATATAATCTCCCTAAGATTATACAGAATGAATATGTGACCACCCAGCTCAAAACCAACAAAAAGTAAATCAAAATGAATCTCCACTTGGATGCACAGTTTAAAAGAGGAAGCTCTAAGCTTTAGAATAATATATAACTTGTGAGAATTGGAACACCCTAACAAATTGCAAAAGTGATTGAAATAGGAAAGAGTTAGAAGGTGCACTTTCATAGAAAAGGGATAAAAGAAGATATGAATATTAGGGTCATTCAGGCTTGCAGTGCAGAAGTATCAATGAAAATGTATCCTATTTCACAGCGAAAGCAGTGCCTGTCTGAAAAAACAAAATGGTCTAGAAAAGACTGCTGATATTTCAATATTAGTATTGTTTAAAGCCACCGAATTTGACAGCAGTAAGAGAAAAGATTACTCTCCCAGGTAAGACAAACTTAAAGAATTTGACATGGTCAACCCATATGAAATATTTTTATCTTTTACAGAGGATCCCAATCTGCAATTTTTTTTTTTGTGGGGTTTGAGCTGGATTTTTTTGTTACTCATGTTTATCAAACAAACAAAAGAGAAGCAGAGCTGTTCAGGGATAGCACAGATTTGGACACAGAGAGTGCTTGAATCAGGTTTTTTTTTTTTTTTTTTTTTTTTTTTTTTTTTTTTTTTTACAAAAAAAAAAAGAGAGCAGCAGAGCTGTTCAGGGATAACACAAATGTGGACACAAGGAATTGCTTGAATCATTTTTTTTTTTTGGGGGGGGGGGGTGGACAGGTGATGAAGTATTCAGTAGAAAAGAGCAATCTACACCTATAATGGTTCACATTAACTCAGGTAAGTAAAGTAGGTACAAAAACAAAAGTCATTAAGGAACAGCTGGAGTCAATTAATATGTGGTAGCATAATATGACAACATTCTTCACTTCAGAAAGGTAGAGCACAGCCTTACAACAAAGCAGAGAATACACGTTGACGTGAAAAACTGCGGTCCGGAAGAGCATCGTTAACAGTCGTTAACTAACAGCCACTGCGAAATGTCAAACGGGACGCTTGGAGACAGAATCATATTTGTCTTTTCATTGCTACACAGAGGGTCAGATGGGGTCACATGACATTTGGGGCCTAGAAGGCTACACCAATCATACAAGATTCTCTCCACATTCTTGTTTGTTTGAGGGCAGCCACGGATTGGGCAGTTTGCCCAACAAGGGTCTGAGGTCGGAGTAAGATTAAACAGCAGTGCCAGGTGTCAGGACAACAGGGTTGTCACAGAGGATAAGTGGCGTTCTTTGCAAAGCGCTACAACGTACAGCAGTAGTAGTGACACTACTTGATCATGCTAAGGACTGCTGTCGATCATTTGCTCATGCTCTGAATTGCTAGCTTCCTCAATCACCGGAATAGTGGAATCCACAAAATTGCAGCAGGGTCAGAAGAACTAGGGAAACCCTCTTCACCCCCTTTATTCTCATGGAGGTTCTGAGATCAATATACTGTATCCAAGGAATTATGTTCAATCAGACCACATACAGAACCCTTGGCAAGTAAGATGAATCATTACGGACCTTAAACAGATTTCACACTTTACATGATTAAGGTATTTGTATCAGTTTCTTGGGATCAAGTGATAGAAAAGAACAATGCCATGTATATTAATTGATACATCACAAAAATGTAAATGGGCCAATTGAAAGCACTGTCACACACTTTCAGATGTTTCCCTTCAGTTTGATGATTCACCATTGCCAGTTGACTCTTATTCTTCACTAGAACATGTTGAAAAGGCGTCAATGGTATTAGCAATCTGGGTATAGTATTGGAATTATTTTAAAACTGTCCCACTGTGAATTAATTGCATTCCTTCATGACTTCTAAACAATAATAATGATAATATGTAGCAGTGCAGAAGTGATGTGTAAAAAAAAATGTGGAGATTCATACACAAATGTCTTTGCTAAAGGACACTAGCAGATTTCACAAGAACTCACACAAAAATAGATATGAATATGTGAAACATAAATTCCACAACTTTATATCTTTGAGATATCCTGAATATTAGCTTTCTGTGTTTTGTTTGCCTTGACTCTTTACACAACAACAACAAAAATATTTATGTCAACTTAACCATGATGGAAAAAGTGGTTGTCATGGTTGTTTCCTTATTGCACAACATCAAAAAGACTATGGACCGAATTGAATTCAATGTAACACTTATAATACATGTAAGCAAGAGTAACCTTTTCCCCAAGAAGTTAATTAATTACAGTGTTCAATGAGGACAGAACTGAAAGCATTGTTCTTTAGTCTAGTATACTATGCCCCATGGGAAATATGAGCATTCACATTGGAAACACCACTGTCAATGTTTCACATACTGTGAGAAACCTAAGTGGCCAGACACTGTCAATGTCAGATCATGTCAGAAGAGTTTGCCAGACAGCAAACTTCAACCTGAGAAACATATCTCATGTCAGAAAGTATCTCACAGAGGATGCATGTAACCATGCAGTGCGCTCTCTTGTTCTGAGCAGGCTTGATTATGGAAATATGAATGTCAGCGATGTGAAGCCTCCAAAAAGTCCAAAATTGAGCAGCTCACCAGGTGCTTGGTGTAAAGAGTAGATTACCTAATGCTCCTTTACTGAAGCAGTTACACTGGCTCCCCATCAAAGAGCATATTGATTACAAACTAGCCCTTCTGGTTTTCAAGTGCATGATGAACACTGCTCCACAATATCTATCCCACCTATTAACCACCCCTACAGTCTCCAGATATCAACTCCAGTCACAAAATAACAAAACATTACTTCAAATTCCACAAGCAAACACCAAGGCAATGGAAGCACATTCTCATATGCTGGATCTGATATCTGGAACACTCTACCACAAAAACTCCACCTGTGTGTCTCAGAAGAAACTTTTAAAAGGAAAATCAAAACTAAACTGTTTGAAATTTAAAGGACAAATCCACCTTCATATATACATGTGGATTGAATGAATGCAGCAATATTAGTAGAACACATCAGTGAAGTTTGGGGAAGATCGGACAATCCCTTCAAAAGTTATAAATTTGTAAAGTTTCTGTACTGCAGGGCTGCACGCTAACCCATTTTTTCTGCCGGTCCGACCTGTCTCTGTCGCACCAGCAAATACCCCGTTTTACCAATTTTTTACTGGTCCGAGCAGAAAATTTACTGGTCAACAACAACCTAAAAAAGCATTAAATGACTTGCAAATTTATTTTCATGTTTTTTGTCGACACTAATTTATCCCCCCCCCCAAAAAAAGTACATTTTACAGATTAATATTTTGTAAACTTGCATTGTTATGGATCATCACATTGAGAAGGAACAAAAAGGAATCATTTGCAAATTGATTTGTTGATACGAAAAGGAAGAAAAAAAAAAGAAGGGATTTAAATGCGGTTTTTAACTTTCCTCCAAAAAATTCTACGCGTATCTTGTATGCCTTCTTGAAAGTACACTGCAGGGTCGAATTTGTGATGCTTTGTAATCCTATCTCTTCTTCGTGCATAGAACCATTAAAAAAAAGAAATAGAATGTTTGTTTGTAAATTAAAGTGTAAAATGATTATGAACAAAATCAGATTGTATCAAATGCGTTTGTGACTTTTTGTAAACATCGGCACACATAGAGTAACACGCGTTACTTAACTTGCTGCGCATTTCACACTCTTGGTGCTCAGCTGGATTGCGATGATTTCATGAATTATTTTAGCTGTAGTATTTTCTGATGCACGTGCTAGAAGGTGTTCTTTATTTTTCTCCCGATAATCTCTTCGCATTTGTGCATGTGCTCTTGAAAGGTATATACGGCAGGGTCAAATTCACAATAGTTTTTGCGCCTATTTCTACATCAAATATCAGCGGGATTGTGACGATTTCATGAACTACTTTGGATGTAATCTTTTGTGATGAACACATCAGAATGGTTGAAAATGCGCCCTTTATTTTTCTCCCGATAATCTCTTGGCATTTCGTAAATGCGTCCTCTCGGATTAGTAAGATAGACACAGCCGAATTCATGATTCTTTTTGCACCTCTTGTTTCCTCAAACTTCAACGGGATTGCGATGATTTCATGAATTATTTAGGCTGTAATCTTTTATAATGCACGTGCCAAAAGGGGTTAAAAATGTGTCTTTTATTTTTCTCCTGAATATCTCTTCGTATTTGTGCATGCATTTTTGAAAGATACACAGAATGCAGGGCCAAATTCGATATCCTTTTTGCGCCTATTGTTTCCTAAAATTTCAACGGGATTGCGATGATTTCATGGATTATAATTCGGCTCTAATCTTTTTAATGCACATGCCAAGAGGGGGTGAAAATGTGTCCTTTATATTTTCCCAATAAAATCTTCAAATTTCGTAAATGCATTCTTGAAAGATATACAACACGGCCGAATTCACGATCCTTTTTGCGCCCATTTTTACCTCAAATATTAGCGGGATTGTGACGATTTCATGAATCACTACGGCTGTAATCTTTTACGATGCACACGCCAAAAGGGGTTGAAAATGTGTCCTTTACTTTTTCCCGTTAATCTCTCTGCATTTCGTAAATACGTCCTCTTGGATTAGAAGATATTCATGGCCGAATTCATGAATTTTTTTGCGCCTATGTCTCCTCAAACTTAAATGGGATTGCGGTGATTTTATGAATTATTTCAGCTCTAATCTTTTATGATGCACACACCAGAAGAGTTGAAAATGCGTTCTTTTTTTTTCTCCCGAATATCTCTTCACATTTGTGCATGCGTTTCTTTTTTTTAAACGCAGCATGCAGGGCCGAAGTCAAGATCCTTTTTGCGCCTTCCGTTTCCTCAAATTTAAACAGGATTGCGATGATTTCATGGATTATTATTCAGCTGTAATCTTTATGATGCATGCGCCAAGGGGGGGCTGAAAATGTGTCCTTTATTTTTTCCCCGATAGATTCTACGAATTTCGTGAATGCGTTCTTAAAAGATATACAAGACGACCGAATTCATGATTCTTTTTGCGCCTATTGTTTCCTCAAACTTCAACGGGATTGCGATGATTTCATGAATTACTAATCGGCTGTAACCTTTATGATGCAGGCGCCAAAAGGCATTGAAAATTTGTCTGTTATTTTTCTCCCGATAATCTCTTTGCATTTGGTACATGTGTTCTTGAAAGGTATACAAAATCAGCGGGATTGCATTGATTTCTTGAATTATTTCGGCTGTAATCTTTTGTGATGCATGCACCAGAAGGGTTGAAAATGCATTCTTCATTTTTCTCTCGAAAATCTCTTCGGAATTGTTCATGCGTTTTAAAAAAAATACACAGCATGCAAGGCCGAATTCGAGATCCTTCTTGCGCCTATTGTTTCCTCAAATTTCAACGGGATTGCGATGATTTGATATTCGGCTGTAATCTTTATGATGCACGCGCCAGAAGGGGTTGAAAATGTGTCCTTTATTTTTCTCCCAATAATCTCTTCGCATTTTGTAAATGCGTTCTTAAAAGGCATATGACTCGGCTGAATATCATAATCTTTTTTGCGCCATCTACCTCAAATATCAGCGGGATTGCGATGATTTCGTGAATTATTTCGGCTGTAATCTGTTGTGATGCATGCACCTGAAGGGTTGAAAATGCATTCTTTGAGCCTAGTTTTTTCCCGATAATCTCTTCGCATTTGTGCATGCGTTTTTGATAACCAACACGGCATGTAGGACCGACTTTAAGATCCTTTTTGCGCCTATTGTTTCCTCAAATTTCAACGGGACTGCGATGATTTTATGAATTATTTTTTTCTCCCAATAATCTTGTCACATTTTGTGCATGCGTTCTTGAAAGGTACATGGCAGGGCTGATTTCGTGATCCTTTTTGCACCTATCTTCATTATGAGACCATTCTGAAGGAATGAAATGAAAATAAACGCAATCAGATCTTTACTGCTGAATATTTTTTTTTTTTTTCTAAAAATCGGCACAAGTAAACTAGTTCAAACATGTCAACTGCCACGCTGCTGCGAAGCCAGGATTGGATCTTGGGTTAAAAAAATCATGAGTTAAATGACCACAGAAATGCGTGCGCCTCTATCAATACATACTCCTTGTCTGGCATGACCACCGATCGCAAGCAAACGAACGTACAAACGCGTCGGGGAATACCGGTATGCATTTCAGCAGTTACCGTACATTGTACATACACGTACTTTGCATGTATTGGCATGCATGGCATGAGCAGCCTCGCCAATGCGCAAGCTAGCGCGAATAAACATCTCGTAGTGTCGACTGCTAATGCTCAAAACTAATGTTTACTGTACAAATTGCACCGGTAGACATAAATGAAAACTTGTGTAAAACTCGTTGAACAATGCGGTATATTGCATTCCATTTCTCCCTGATCGGGACTGTTCTTTTTCTTTCTACAAACCCCGCCAATGCTATTTTTTACTGGTCATGTCGGACCGGTAACTCGTGGATTTCCTGAAAAGTTACCAGTCCGACAGTGACTTTTACTGGTCTGGGACCGTCGGACCGGCGCCAGTGTGCAGCCCTGTGTACTGTCACTGCTGGATGAGGAGACTAACAGTGAATGAAGTGACATGCGTACCATATAGAAAATATAAAGAGAATTTCACAAAACTTTATTTTTTGAAAAACTTGCATATTTCCTTGACTTGTCACTGACGCATGTTAAAGGTAGGGAATCCCATTTGCATGCCTTGAATGAAGAGTTGTATAAATACAGTGGTATGTTGAAGAGAGTATCATTTTAGAAACTCCGATAAAGTACTGAAAGTGGAAGGTAACATTTAGTACATTTTTATTGACTGTTAGATTTTGAATTGGATTTTTTTCGGGGCTCACCGTAAATTCCAGTACATTACTAGGCTACCTTTGCAGACCCATGCACTGCATGTGTGTCCATCATGTATATTTTGTGAAGAAAGTTCATCAAAACTTACAAACATTTCTATATACATTCTTGCCACACACTCTAAAGGTAGGGACTCCATTTGCATGCCTTGAATGAAGAGTTGTATAAATACAGTGGTATGTTGAAGAGAGTATCATTTTAGAAACTCCGATAAAGTACTGAAAGTGGAAGGTAACATTTAGTACATTTTTATTGACTGTTAGATTTTGAATTGAATTTTTTTCGGGGCTCACCGTAAATTCCAGTACATTACTAGGCTACCTTTGCAGACCCATGCACTGCATGTGTGTCCATCATGTATATTTTGTGAAGAAAGTTCATCAAAACTTACAAACATTTCTATATACATTCTTGCCACACACTCTAAATGTTAATACATCAGCTCTTATACTTTTAGATTTGTGTTTATAGATTAAAAAATACAGAAGACTGCAACAAAAAGGATTAAGTGTGGCTGACACACAGAACTACTGAGTAGTTGAGTTTTGTGCATTATTCAAATTGTAGATAACTGTTGACTTCCAAATTTCTCAGCAGTGGCCTAAACAAGTCCCCTGAGGTTCATATTTAATGTTTTGCTGCATTTTGGGAGGTCTGTAAAAGGTATCCCCTACCTTTAAGGGTAATATTATTTCATCTGCATCCTGCAAAAGGCAAGTCAAGTGTTCTTTTATTATGTGAAAAAGGTGAAAATATGTTGAATTTTCTTTATATTTTCTTAATATCGTTATACACATGTGACATCACAAGCTGTAGTAGTCTTCTCATCCAGCAGTGACTGAGCACAAACTTCAAAAATAAATAACTTTTGAATGGATTGTCCAATTTCCCTCAAACTTTCACCAATGTATTCTACCAATATTGCTGCATTCACTCAATCCACATGTCTATGAAGGTGGACTTGTTCTTTAATTATGTTGTCTGTATATTTTTCGAATGTTTATGTAATTTGTAACAGTGCTTTGATCAGGTCCCTGTAAAAATGCTCAATAAGAAATAGTTATTATTATTATTATTATTATTATTATTATTATTATTATTATTATTATTATTATTATTATTATTATTATTATTATTATTATTATTATTATTATTATTATTATTAATGGTCATGCAATGGGAAATTCAAGTCTGAGAGTCTAATAAATTTGCATGTACTGCCCTTGTGGCATTGTGCATACTATTTCACCATCAATGCTGTTGAGATGGTGAGTGAAGATATACATAGAGCTAGCTAACAATGATGATTCATGCTTCTAAACCTGGGATTTTCATCACACTTCAATGCCTTTAGTCTCAAAGTCTGGTGGAGAAAGTAATCTCTGGAATAGAAGAATTCCCCACATTGAGTCATCAGAGTTCAACAGGTAGCCATAGGGTAAAGTCAGCCTACACACACAATCTGGTTCTATACACTACTATCAAGAGAATTCTTGAGATTTGATGACAGCAACATTACAAACAACATTGAACTTCAGCTTTTTCCCTCTCTGCATTCAAGTATTATTAGAAATTCACTACTCTATGTTTGAACTTCACTCTGCCTGTATTCATGTGTATATGAGGAGCTGTGTGGCTCAGCAGAAAAGACCATGGACTATCAATCTTGAGGTCTCTGGTTCAATTCCCTGGCAGCAAGAGTAGCCTGCGTCCCTTGGCAAAAGCACTTTATTCTAATTACATAGTCCTCTGGAGAGGCATTAGTTCTGGCATTAGTTCAATTAATATTACACTAAAAATAAGTTGTTTTGTTGTTGTTGCTGTTGTTGTTGTTGTTGTTGTTGGTTTTTTTTTTTGGGGGGGGGGTAGCGATCCTGATTGCGACTCAATTTTTTTTACAGAGAGAACAGAAGGAACACATCTTTTCATGAGATTTGGGTTGCAATCTAATTGGCAATACTTTTTGTGATTTTTTTTTTTTGTGCAAAAAGATGTGCAATGTGACAGCAAAAACAAAAATCTAAATTTTATATCGCACAATGCACTGCACTCGTCGCTCCGTGCTATTTCTACCAGCTGCGGCATGCCGTGGTATATTGAATTGGCCTTGTGATGTAGACTAGTAAGCATATCATATATAACATGTGTGCAGGTCAGCTCTTTGCACATAATCGCCATCCAAAAATTACCAAAATCTTTTACAGTGAGAACATAGAGTCAAAAAGATGCAACCCTGATTGCGACCCAAATTTTGAAATGTTTGCAATGAGAACAGCAGTTAAATGTCAAAGGTCAACCAAGTGGTTGCTTGCTCACAAGCATTCATTGCTTCAGGAGTAGCCACTTAAAACAAATCATCTCTAAATTTAATTCACTTTTAGAATGTATATCTCACCTGTTCTTAAAGGGACTGTACAGTACTGGTTGATGTAGAGATTCATGTTTTGAACATTCCTGAGTGAGATAATGAAAAGCCTCCTATGAAATATGAAAGAGCATGTAATTTTAAGAAGGATTCAACGTTTATTTGATGAAAATCGGTTTTTAAATGGCTGAGATATCCCAAAAAGTGCTGATAATAAAAGGCGACATGCCACAACTTTATTAGGATCTCTTTGTTTCACCTTGTTTTTGGATATCTCAGCCATTTCAAAACCGATTTTCATCGAATAAACCTTTGATACCCCTTAGAACCGCATGCTCTTTGACATCTCATAGAGTGGTTCCGGAATATCTCGCAAAACGTTAAAGCTAAATCTACACCTCGACCAGAACTGTACACACCCTTTAACTTTGGGGTAGTTGCGAGGAATATCGCAGGAGTATTTTGCAACGACAGCAATGTACCATTGGAATTTCATTTTCAAAAGCTCTCAAACAGATTACTTCCTGAATAACAGACAGTAGACATCAAGGTCACTTTCAGGCAGTCATGGGGGCAGAGGTAGGATTTGTTTTAATCTGGATATACTTCTAGAAACTTTGCATCGCTGCATTCTATACCTTTTGATAAGTGTGTTTACTAACAACATGCCCTATAATTTCAATATATGAAATGATAAATCTCAATGCACAAATTTAAGATAAATAAGATAAGGGAATCAGGCATCAATTGTGCTATCCATAATCTATTTTACTTCACCCGAATACTTCTGGTAGCTAATGTAAATTATACATGTACAACTGTAGTGGCTGTTTTTCAGTTTATGTCCCACCCTCATTCCTGGTATCCTTGGCATGTATGGAAGCAGGAGCCCGTCAAAAAAACACGGATATACGTCGCGTAGCAATTCGAATTACTACGCGACGTAAATAATTACGTCGCGTCGTAATTCGAATTACTACGCGACGTAATTATTTACGTCGCGTAGTAATTCGAATTGCTACGCGACGTAATTCCGAATTACTGCTCAACGACTTAACGTCACGACATTAAATGAATTAGTGTCGTGTTGCAATTCCCAATGCTACACAACGTAAATAATTACGTCGCGTAGTAATTCCAATTACGACGCGACGCAAATAATTACGTTGTGTTGTAAATAATTACAACACGACGTAATTCCGAATTACTGCTCAACGACTAACTCAGCGAATTAACGTAGCGACGTTAAATCAACCAATGGGATCGTTCGTAATAGCGTGTGAAAAAACAGGTAGTGAAGCGCATGCAATCCGCTCACTGCGTGCTGGTGAAAACCGGAGCTGACTATACAGCAGGGAGGTGGAAGTTCCTTTCCACCTCCCTGCTATACAGCGAGCCATATGCCATTTCGTTGACAGTACAATCCTATGAAATGTTTATAACCTAAATTATTGGGCCTACATTGTATCAGAAATATATGTATTCAAGGTATACCAGCTAACCAAGTACTCTGCACTGACAAACATGCTGTAGGAAAATGAGTGTCTAGCCCTTTGGCACGTGCACCGTGATGCATCACTGAGCAAATAACGAACGATTTCATTGGTTGATTTAACGTCGCTACGTTAATTCGCTGCGTTAGTCGTTGAGCAGTAATTCGGAATTACGTCGCGTTGTAATTATTTACAACACAACGTAATTATTTGCGTCGCGTCGTAATTGGAATTACTACGCGACGTAATTATTTACGTTGCGTAGCATTAGGAATTACAACACGACACTAATTCATTTAATGTCGTGACGTTAAGTCGTTGAGCAGTAATTTGGAATTATGTCGCGTAGCAATTCGAATTACTACGCGACGTAAATAATTACGTCGCGTAGTAATTCCAGTTAACGACGCGTAGTAATTCGAATAACGACACGACGTAATTATTTACGTCGCGTAGCAATTCCAATTACTACGCGACGTATATCCGTGTTTTTGACGGGCTCCTGCTTCCATAGGCATGACATATATATATATAGCAATAATAATGTCACAATAGAGGAATGCATTAAATGCCAATTGCCTTGATTTTATTCAAAATCCGAGTTTTCGGGGGGCCTCCCCCTTCGTCAGAGATGACAGTGCATTAATCGCACTGTCATCTCTGACGAAGGGGGAGGCCCCCGAAAACTCGGATTTTGAATAAAATCAAGGCAATTGGCATTTAATGTATTCTTCTATTGTGACATTATTATTGCTATTTCTAGTACTGCCTGACGAAGGGGGAGGTCCCCAAAAACTCAGATTTTGAATAAAATCAAGGCAATTGGCATTTAATGTATTCTTCTATTGTGACATTATTATTGCTATTTCTAGTACTGCCAATACGTGGAGCAACTACAATGTGAATATATATATATATATATATATATATATATATATATATATATACATACACACACACATACACACATTATACATACATCAAAAAAACAAACTTGAAGTACTCTCGACAAAAACTTGACAGGTGGGTCTAGCCTCACGTGAATATGGCAAGTTCACCTTCTACACATTCTTGCAGACTGTTACCTACGAACAGAGCAAACTTGAGGTGCTTTGGGGACTAGGGGACAGGGGACAGGGGACAGGGGACATGGTATCTATTTCTTATATATTCTATCACACTGGCAATAATGCCTGCCAAGTTTGTAGACAATTTGACTATGCATTTTCAAAAATAAAAAGATCAAAATGTACAAATTGGGCTCAAATCGGTCCCCCAAAGGCCTCCCATGGGGGGGGGGGGGGAACCCTGAATAAACTACAGTCACCAATGTACTCACTCATGCACTAACTTTGACCTCTAGTTTTAGAGAGAAGAAGATTTTAAAAGAATCCTCAATTTGGGGGCTTTGAGGGCATGGTGCCCATTTTAAATGATTGAGATCCTATCACCCTAAGGATGCTACCTGCCAAGTTTGGTAAAAATCTGTCATGGGGCTTTCCAGAAGAAGATGAAAAGGTAAAAAGTTTATGCACGATACACGACACACGCCAGACAGTGGATAATAAGTGATCGCAAAAGCTCACTTGAGCCTTTGGCTCTGGTGAACTAAAAATCTATAAAGTTGACAGGATACAGCTATGATTGTTCTATACATAGGTTGTTAAACACTCTACTTCAGCTTCCTTTCATTATGGGGAAAAACTGGTGTGCATGATCAGTATGACACAGTAGCTACTTGAAATCGTGATGAGGAATAACAACAAACTTCTCATATTTACTCTATAGGAGTAGAAAAAAAAAAGAAGGTAATATCGAACAGGAAGTTATGGACACAGAAATAACAACAATGTTGCTCTACAAAGAAAGATAATATTCTTTGGATTTGCAGTATCAACACAGAAACTACACGAAAGGATAAATGAAAATACAAGTGAGTGGATCTACACCAGACTGAAAAGTACAGGCTAAATGAAAACAAAAACTTCACTCACGTGAGAATCAAAATAAGTCAATAGCTGATGTAAGATTGTCAGACAATATTCAGCAGGTTTTTGCGGTCATATTTTTGACATTATTATACTCTGTATCTAATTTGTTTCCTTCACAGTATCAAGGCCACTGTTTGTACATATGATGTTGTCCAATAAAGTTGAATAAGTCAATGTTGTACTTCACATTTCCCTACAGATTCGCATTTCCCTATAGATTCATCAAGAATGAAATGAAAGGAACTTTTCACTTTTCCTAAAACTAGAAATGTTGCTATGGCAACTGGTATGCATCCACCACACCACATGGTTCTCCCAATATGTCTAGCATACATCTTGACAATATGAGACGACAGTTTCACATAACTGGCATAAAATTGAAATGACACATTTGTCACAAATGTGTCAAGTCTTTACTTTCCTTGAACCAGGTTTCATTTGGATGAATGGCTAAATTGTTAAAGAGAGCAAGCATTCGGAAATTTGAGCGCTTTCACTTAACCTTGACTTTTGTCCACGTGGCCTACAATCCTTCAAATAATCACTGACTGGTAACATCCATTTTCATGACAATACTTTACACTCATTTCAAAATAAAGGCAAAAATTGGGACATTTATAATAGCATTTTTCCTTGACCTTTGATCCCAGAGCCACAATCTTTCCCTACAGTGTCACTGTGCAGTAACTGTAATGCATGTATATACCTAATTTGAGTAAGTTTATGCATTGAGTAATCACCAAGGTATAGAGAAATAGTGTAATTTCAGCATTGAAAGATAGAAGTTTAGCATTTTAACCTGACCTTTGACACTGTGACCCCAAATTTCCCAAGAGAATTATAATCAGGCAGTACATACCTATGTACACTAACAGAGTTTCATGAAAATACATTGAGCCATTTCCAAGGCACAGAGAAAAAAGTGAAATTTTAACATTTTCACTTAACCTTTGACCTTTGCCCCATGGCAAAAAAGGGGGGGGGGGGAAACTTTCCCTGGAGAATCTCTATCTGGTAATACATGCATACACTAGGTTTCACGAAATTACCTGCAGGCATTGCATATAGATATAAGGGAAATAGTGAAATTTTAACAATTTGACCATGACCTTTGCCCTTTGACCTTGAGCATGTGCACCTAAAAATAAGCACAACATACCGTTTACTCTTACATACCAATGCCAAGTTTCATTAGGATACCGCAAACAGTTTTTAAGTTATGCTGTCCACAAAACTGATTACGGATGGACAGAAGGATGGACAGGGATTCTTTGGGCAAACATAAGAGGATGTTTGGCTCTAATAATCTAACTGTATACCTAGGATACTCCACATGAATATTTCAATGAGCCAGGAGTATATTGGCAGTATTAGAGAAGGCAACTTACGATAGTAAGTTTGGAAATTCATAGACAATCACAACCTGACAGCATGGATAGGACCTAACATTACACTTACATCTTAGCATGGTGATTATATAAACATGTTACGAATTCACGTATTGGCTCCAATATAATGAAGAATCAAGAAATAAACTAGTAATGCATTATTTTGCCAATAAAGAATGAGTTTATTGCACTCAAATTTTCGGTGGCCTCCACCCTCTTCAGGAGTCTCGACAGGGAATGACGGTACCAAAACACAAATTGAACATGAAGAGCGCGCACTCATATACAGACTTGGTTGCTATGGAGTGCGCACCCTTTACAATGATGTTGCCATATATATATATATATATATATATATATATATATATATATATATATATATATATATATATACTTGTATGTATACATGTGACTGTTGCTGTCTACAGAGGTAACTGATGATTCTAATTTCTCATTCTATCACTGTAACTTGTAATAACTGTACTTCTTTCTTTCTTTTCTCTTCATCATTATTTCAGTCTGTCATAATGTATGTAGTTTAGAGTATGCCACTCCCATGATTCACTTTGGGCAAAGATCTCATACTGCAATATTAAAAAGCATAACTCTATAAAATCTCAGATTCTCCTATTGTTAGCTGGATGCTGGTACAGTATTAACATCTTTCCCTTTCTACAGAGCAGTGCTCTCTCCACTCAGTTTATTTCTCTCCTCTTTTTTCACTCCCCTTCCCTCTGTCCATATCATGGTGGGATGCATAATGTCGCCACACGTCTCACAGATACATCTCTGCCATGTTATTCAATCCAGCCATATATCAGGCCAGCATAAGAACTGCAGTGAAGCAGGAAGGAACAGAGACTGGGGGCTGATCTCATACAACAAAACAATGTAAAACATACATACATATACACACACACACACACACACACACACACATATGTGGAAATCAGATTATAAGCAACAATTAATTGCAAAGTGATAAAAAGAAGGGGGTGCAAAAAAGTTTTTCAAGTCCATTTCATCAAGGAGAGGCAATTCCCTAGGTAGATTTGTGTTTCTCTGTGTTCTGTCATGGATGTATTTGTATTGAGTGGAATGATTTCTTCACTATTTATATAATGTAAATCTAATGTGTGCTTTGTTTTTACTACTTCTTGCATTTCATTTTTAAATGTCCATCTTATACATGTATATCCATGTATGCCACTTGGGTCATGAAGATTTGCCATACTTTGAACAATAAATAAAATGAAATGAAAAAAGAAAATAAAAACATTTTTAGCTCCTTTATGGCTAAAGCCAAAGTAGTCAAAACAGTTAGCATTTTCTCACTTTAAAGAAAAATGTAAGGTTAGTTGAAATCAATCAAAACTAATACACAAGTATCATGTTCTTATCTGAGGAACAAACTCTGCATTAGGCAATATAAGCCAAAATACAATGGGTTGATATCTTTGATCTCAAACTGGAAATGTCCTTCTTTCTTTTCCCTTCATGTAACTGCCTATTCAATGTTTTTGTCTGCTAATAGTGCAACACTTTTCAATCTTCTTTTTCTAATTCATTTTGTCCTAATCCTTTTACCCCTTTATCTTTCTCTAGTCCTACTCCAATTTCTTCTCCTCCCACTCCAACTCTTCCCTTTTTTCCTTCTTTTCTTTCTTCTTCTTCTTCCTCCTTCCTTCTCTCTTTACTCTCTTTTCTCCATCTCATCTGACTTTCTCTGTCTCCCTATGCTGCCTACAGTGTATCTCAGCCTTTCAAGCCAGTATGAGCCAATTTCAGGCATCAATAGCTCCAAATCGTCAGGAAATTTTCTGCCTTGCTGATGAACAATGCATCAGGCGCGGGAAGCACGTGTTGATACTTCCCACTAATGACAGTTTATTCTGTATAATGTTCTTTTCCTACTTCAGGCCTGTGCAAATGGAGTGGCACCCACCTGGATCGTATGATAATTTGCCAAACAAAACAAAAAAAGGACAAACAAATTCGTGAGGTTTGTTTCCTGTTGCCATTCAAAATCAACAACAGTCAGTGGATAAAAAAGGGGCTTGAAGAATTGAAGGTAGAAAGAGCCTCATAGATTAAAAGTGCAACAGTCAATCAAAGCATATACTTTTTTTTCCAGCCGAAAAAGAAAAGCGTCAAATGAAAGGAAAGTGCAGAGCATGCACGTTGCTAAGAATGTGCACAATGAAATATATAGAAGCTGGAAAACAACGGGAGAATTAGGTAAAAAAAACCATGTCACATGCAGGAACAAAAAGGCAAAGCCAGCAGTATAGCACTAAACCTTGTATCCAAGCTAGCATCACCTATTTTCACGATTTCTAGCACATAATTTACTAATACTGTATAAGCTGTTATTTTCGCGAGGGTTTAATTTTCGCGAATTTCGCAAATCACAGTTGGATCGCGAATTTAACAACATGCGAAAATGCCTCCATGTGCTTCATTGATAGTGCATTAAGGTAAGTGTCGGGGGCGAATCGCGAAAACAACATCTTGCAAAAATGTCTATGACCTCGTCATTTGCGAAAATATCTGTACGCGAAAATAACAGCATACTGTATGAGCTGAAATTTTCGTGGTGGTTTTATTTTCGCGAATTTCGCGAATCGCCTTCGAACCGCGAAAATAACAACACGCGAAAATAACAACGTGCGATTAACTAAGTTCAGTTAGACCCTCGTAACCGCGAAATAAACAACACGCGAAAATGTCCTCCAAGTAGCAAAATATCTATACGCGAAAATTTCAGCTCGTACAGTATACGGTACTCCTTGTTTACTGCTGAAATTGCTCTCATAACTCGTATTATCTTTTATATCTCACAATAAAGAAATATTTTAAAACATTCACATATTTCCTCAAACCAAATCTCAAAATACACAAGGGCTAAATAGTGCTTCAGACAGAGTTCTGTGGTTATTTCCATGACTAATAGGCTGGAAATGATAGTGTATCTGCAAGGCACCATTACGCACTTACCTTGAATACCTTGAGAGCAGTTAAAAATAGAAACGCACAATTGATACAACTCTGTTTGAAATAATGGAGATGATAAATGTCTCTAATGTTGGATGAATGCTACAATATATATCTAGCTGCTGAGGCAGTATATCAAACAATCTGTGATGTTCCGTGTTAACAAACTCAAACTTTCAACACTATCACATTTCACACATGTATCAGTCACGAAATCATGATGAATTTATTGGTAATATGATGAAATATGATGATTAAGGAGTTATTGTATTTCTCCCCCCTCCCCCCCCCCCAAAAAAAAAAGAGAGAAGATTTGGGCAAACCATCACTTCTTGAAGATTAAACATTCAAAAAAAAAATGACAAACTAGCATTATATATTGACATGTTAGGATGCTTAGACTACAGCAATGCTAACTGATGACTTCACTCACATATTTCCCAACAAGCTGGAGTGCAGAGTCAATTGTGGACTAGGCAGCAATTTCATTCTGAGTAACATGCAAACACCTAGTCAAAGATATTTACTTTGATCTCCTTGCTTCTGGACAAGCTCAAGTACAGTGAAACTTCTCACTTCTCTGCTTCCTTTACATGTTTTTCCCCCAAGACAAAATCTCATTTTCACCTGCCATGAAAAGCTTTGAAGCACAAACAGGGTACCATGGACCCCCCCCCCCCCCTTGCCGTTTCATCCACTGCTACAAAACCACAACACTTTAGGTACTGTCTACATTTCGAGCTGATTTTGAACATTTCTTTTTTCTCTCTCTCATCGGTACTATCTTCTTCTGATAGGAATAAGAAAGTGGTGAAAATAAACATCCTGGGCAAGCAGGTGTTGATTTAACAGATAAATTATGTATCAACACTCTTTCCCTGTTTTATGTTATACTGCAAGGTGACACAAGTACAGGAAGAAGAAACTAGGCAGACTCTTTCCCTGTGTATATCTAACTATCTATCTATCTCCCTATCTATTATCTGTCTACTATCTATCTATCTATCTATCTATCTATCTATCTATCTATCTATCTATCTATCTATTATCTAACTACTGTCTATCTATATATCTATCTATACATACATACACAAATACATACATACATACATGTATACATACAGCGAGGGAGATGTAGAGAGGGATACAAAAGAAGTATTTTCTTTTAAGGTCAGAAATGTATATTGCATTAATATGATACATGAATAAACACTGGAAAAAAGAGAAATCACATAATTTGAATTTTAATTGATTTTTTTTCTCACATTTAACAAGAAAACCAAATATGATACATATCAAGATAAAAAACAGACAAAAACAACTATAACTTGAAATACAGAAACATACAGCAGCTACAATATATAATGATAACACAGTTACAGTGATAATTGTAACAACATGACTTGGCAATAACAAGAAAAAATGATTTCATTTGTAACATAACAATTTACTGAAAAGAGATAAATACTCCTGAAGAAGGGAATGGTGACTAATTTGGTCGTAAGTTAAACTTATATATAGATATGTAAAACCTACATGAATATCACATAAATCTTTTGATATCTAAGCCTAATTTTGCTGAAACTTTTATTATTATTCTTATTTGATCATGAAGTCAACTTAAACAAAAGATTGAAAATGCGTCTTAATTATTAAACAGCACTCTCTTCTCATAAGATTAATCCAAATTTTGTCTTTAAACTGGCACTGTTTAATATCTCATCAAGATACTAGACAGTACATCAAGAATTTGGCATTCAGAACTTTGCCAAATCCATTGTGACCTTGCAAGCCATGGACGTACTGTGACATAGTCACCAAAATCTTATGAGGTTCTTAAAAAGTACACAAGAAGAAGCATCAGCCGAGAATATAGGAGTTAATCCCAACAATGGCTGAAACAGGTGTGCACCAAAGGCAAGTCATGTTGGTCATATTTTTAGCTGCAGCAGGCGCCATCTCTGGCAGTATGTGTCACAGACAGGTGATAACTTACAGGCAGAAACCTTACCTTCATAAGGCATAAAAAAAGAGGATCTGTCATGAAAAAAAAAAAGGATAACTTGTCGTTTTAAAAATTGTGACTTATAAAACACATTTAATGGATATGTATCAGCAAGATATTCAGTCATGTAAACATTATGCCACTAAAAATAAAGACTAACATTGGTTTCAATATTGTTTAATGTTTGGGGAGTTTGTGGGCCTAATGGCTGGCTCTTTAATTGCGCCACTTTAAAAAGCTGTTATTCTGGCTAACAGATATTTTTGTGAATATGGAGGTTTTTGATGCCTGTCCATTCAATATGCCATTTTAATGCAACCAAGATCACTGCACTCTCTTGTGCTTGAGGTTCATTCATAAGGAGGGATAGGTGTAGCGTTAGACATGCTAACATGCATGTATAATCAATTGTTATATCGATAGGTAAGTAAAGCAAAATGAAGTAGATTTGAGAAATTCGCCAAAAAAAAAATGAACCTCCACAAAAAATTATAGCTTTTACATTATATGCCATATACTGTATAAGTGGATATTTTCGCGCGACTAATTTTTCACGCTTGGCCGGGTAAGAAGATTCCGCGGAATCAAGACATCACGCACAGGAACATATGGCAAGCAAAAATATTCGCGTGCTTCTATTTTCGCGCTAGTTTGTGGATGCGCGAAATGCGCGAAAATTTCAACACCGCAAAAATTTCCACTTTTACAGTAATTAACAAGTCTAATATTTCATGAAATAGGACTTCCTGACAATTTCATGAGTGGTTAAATTTGCGATAACAGAGTACACTCATTAACAGAGTAATGTTCGTGCACATGTCGAGATAAGAGTTAATAATTTCGTGTGTTGTTACATTCACAAATAGCACCCAACTCACAAATTCACAAAAATAAAAACGTCCTGAAACATACGGTGTAGGCAGCATCCATCCTGTGAGCTGACAATTGCCAAAGTACATATCTGTTGCTGAATACCTATCAAAGTGACATATTTTGAAGACTGAGCACATGAACTAGAGTTAAGTTCTATATATACTATCACACAATTAATGGTAAGAAAAAGCCATGGTCATCCGTGTTTAGGGCCACACACGTTCTTTTATCTCAGTTCCTGCCAACTGCTACATATGTGTATACACATAGCAATTATGGGGCCACAGATCTTTAGTAGCTCAAGATCCTTCAAGATTCAGCATGTGTATCAGAAGGAAATCAGTAAAAAGAGAATGCTGTGAAGCTGCTTTATTTTTTTAAGGGACTGTCTCCTAACAAAGACACTACTACACATCTCTGGGTGAGGTTTAGATAACATAAAATCCCTTGAAAACACTGATTTGATGATTAATTCCTGACGTGAGTACTTTTCATAATTGTGGGGAAAATGACTTGTAAAATGAAGACCTGGTTAACCACATCCCTATTTGTAGTTTTAACAAACTTGGTTCTTGACAATTTGTGGTAGATTTGTTTGCATTATATTCATCTACATGATACAGGGTTCGTGGAATTTAGGGTTATCAGCGTTTAATGCTATTTAGATGATTTCTGACAATACACTACCTTTACAACTAATTTCCAGGGGTCTGTGGATCCAGGAATTCTGCCTTTACAAAATTAAAGGGGGGGGGGGGTGCATACAACCCTCTGTTTTTTTCATTTTATTTCTTTTGTTTTAACAAAAAATAAAGGGGGGGGGGGGGTGGGCGCACGCTCCCCCTGGATCTGCCACTGGCACTTGAAATCCTGTCACAGATTTAAAAGGCAAAATCCACCCCAAAAATAAATGAATTCCAAAAGCGAGAGAAAAATTATGTTGAGAGTGTTGCAAAAAATGACAAAAATGGGATAAGAAATAAGGAAGATGAGACAGTTTGAAACTTCCCATTTTTTCAGAAAACATTTCTTGACCAGTCCTTATGAACAGTGAAATGAGCGAGCTGATTATATTATGCCCTCACAATTTTTCATGGATGTTATATATGTCATTCAGAAAAATTTGTATTTTTAGCTAAAACAGGTAAAGCATATTCCCACACCAAAATATATCAGAGTGAACATTTGTTCTTACTTTTTTGGGTGGTTTTAAGGCAAGTTTTATACTCCGACAGCTGAAACATGAGATTTTTGTCATAGAAGTGGATAAGAAACTGTGAGAGCATGACATCATCCACTTGCTGATCTGAATATTCATCACAAATAGTCAAGAAATGTTTTCCAAAAATGTTGAAGTTTCTTATGACATTGATAAAAAATTCTGGAGTGGATTTCTTCTCTAAGGTAAGCAACACTCATCATTCTGCTTGATTATTTTTCACTAAGATACAAAATGTTACAATATAAAAACTATATCAAAAAAGTAGAAGGACTTGCCCCCCCCCCCCCCAAAAAAAAAAAAAAAAATCCAAAACAAACAAATCTAGACTAGTTCCTTTCTATTTGGCTCCACATTTCACTCACACATGAATAAAATAAATGCACACTGACAAACTAAATGTAGACTGTACCATCTACCACCACTAAATGAGAAAGCCATCCCTTCAGGGTACTTGATATTTAATACAGACATGAAGGAATATGCCTGCAGTCAATATTTCTGCTGCAGCTTTGCAACATTTTGTGGCCTTCACAGCATCAACACTAAAACTACCAAACAAACTCTACCACATAACTGAACTGAATGAAGAGAGAGAGAGGAAAAAAAAAGACGATCGAAAGCTCTATGCATAAACATATAAATGTACACAGATATGTGCACAAACATTTACCATTTCCTGTCACTTTCAGCATAAATGAGATTGGAGCTTGTAATATTTGAAAATATCACACGATCAATATTCATTGTGAGAGATGTATTTGTTTATGTACACAGCAAGATACTATGCCTACATAACACTAATTTTGAATGGGAAACTCTAAAAAGCTTTACACCAGGCCAACATTCTTATTGCAAAAGCATACAAGACAATTCAAAATGAACTACCCTCCAACAACAACAACAAAACCCTTGATTGGCATTGTCCTTTCAACAGTTGCTTTAATGTGTCACTGCACAGAAGGAGACATGATATATTGCCTTTGTGACTAAAGGGGACAAAAGGGTTATTAAAGTTCAATGACTTGAATTGCCTATTTTGTTTGGTTGGTTTTTGCACACAGTCATTTTTTTTTCAGGCTCTCCAAAATCCCCTTCCCCTATATACACACAAATGATATAGGCTGCCTCCTGTATAGAACCTCAGAAGCCAAAATCTTGGTGGGTGAATTCCTACAAATGTTATTCATTTTGATGTCCGAGTACAAAATCCTCAAATGTTATCATATACTAGAGCTGCTAGATGTTTGAATTCAATGTGCTATGGAGAACACATCTGATAAAAAGAGTGTTTCTTAATAAAATTTTCCTGTGGACAAGCATTATCCTTCCTGATAAACTTAATATGAAGTCTACTGATGAGTGCTATTGGAAGCCATTTTTTTCCCTTAAAAGTCAAAGCCCTCATTTTCAGGTACCTAGAGGAGCACTAGAGTCTAAAAGCATGAATAGAACCTAATAAGTGCACACCATGATTCATTTGATTCACGACATCAGATTATATATTGACATTTACATTATTATGTCAAGAGTTCATGAGGGGTGATATGAGAAATATTCTACTGTCTCCTTATCTGGCAAATACATATGAGCAGAATGAGCAGAGTTGGGCATGTTTGTGTTTCCATATGACCATGAATTTTTGACTGATATGAATATGTATGCCTGAAAGACATAGGAATACAGAAATACAAAGTATGTGTTCAACTAAATAAAGTGACATCAGGAGAACAGTAGAAGCAATATCAAGGTTTGTGTGCTTAAAGGCATCAAAGTACCATTATTTACAAAAATGAATGCCTTAAGCAAACTATACAATGCAATCTTTTCTAAAATCTTCATTTTAGTGATCTTCACTTGAAGTCATTCATATTGCATACATTTCATTATGAGTATACATCAGATAAAAAAAACAAAACAAACATCCAAAGCAAATAGGACATTGGGATGTATGATCACACTTTATAATAGAAAACAGATGAGAATTCAGCTTTACAACTTCACTTCTTGTTGACAACTTTGCAGCATACAACACATTAGATGATGTGGACATTTCTGGGACTACATGTCTACATTAAAAGTGATTATGTGCTCAGCACACTTAATGCGTGTTGCCTTTCCTCGCCACTATCTTTCCTTCCCCTGAGGAGTGTTCCTCCCCTGGGATATAAATGATTCATGACATCTTCATTTAGACCCTTTCACCCTTTTCTTTATTCAAGGCAAGGATGTGCATAAGTGGGAGATTACAGCTGCCCAGCCCAATCAGAACTGTGCATAGGAGATGGTCTGAGGAGACTGTTGGTCGCTAACAAGGAACAAATGACAAGGTGGCGGGGACACTTTTAGGCTGTGGCCATACACTTCAGAGTGCAAAGAGAGTGGGCTAGTAACACTTTCACAAAGCTATCCTTAATACTCAAGTTAGTGTAAGTTAGTGTAAGTCTACCCCAAAGTGTTAATTACAGCTATATGTGATTGGTTGTGTTGTAAAACCAGCAACCCACAATACAGAGTAAAGATGGGACCGTACAGAAGAGGATCTATCACAAGTCTGCCATAGTATCTTCATGACAATCTCAATTCACCTATGCAGTAAAATCATGGAGAAAATATCATTGCAGTCACATACCAGGGGCTCGTTGCATAAAAGTTACAATTATGGTAACTTTGCCATCCAATGGTAACTACCATGGCAACAATGCTGAACAGCCAATCAAAATCAAGAATTCCATGGAAGTTACCATTGGATGGCAAAGTTACCATAAGAGTAACTTTTATGCAACGGGCCCCAGGACTGTATTTGCAACCATTGAGTCACTCCCGTTTCCTGACTGGCTCCTCAATATTGTAAACTTGTGTTGTGTAATATTACACATAACTCTTGATCATACCTTACTGGAAACAATGGTGAATACTACTCTAAGCCCACCAGCATGCAGGCAAAAAATAAGAATTCTCTGTGATTGGTCACCTGACTGAAGCCAGTAATCAGTGCTACAAATTCTAAGAAAAAAAAAGATAAATAAAAAAACAAGCACTAAAAGCTTCATCTCCTCAGATAAAGATTTTGCTGAAAATATTATCTGTATTTTACTGGTAATCTTTGTGTATGGAATGTGTAGGAATATGCCCTTGATTTCCCAAGCCACATTTTGATCAAAGTACATTCACTTGTCCTCATTTCCTAGGATACATCTATTATTTTACATTAAATGTTTCATTCAAATTGGTGGCTTGATGCTATTAATCATAAGGCTTTTCATCATATCCTTAACTCCTTTATACCTTTGCAGAAAAAAAAAATAATGTACAGATTAAAAGAAAAGCAGTAAAATTGGCAGTACCACTTGACTGATCTTGCTGTAAGTTCAGGGCTACAAAAGCCTTTAATCTCCCTCAGAGCTGGCTGAGGTTTTTTGTTGTTGTTTTTATTCTCCTGCTCTAGCTGGGATACCACAACACATGTGCAAGAGGGACTAGCGCTGTCAAGGCAAGAAACGTGGCGCATCTTGAAATCTACACCACTGTCACGATCAGCTCTCCTGCGCTTTCCTCACAACAAATTCCTCACAGTTAACCCCTTCGCCTGGCATTACCAAAGTTGCCTGAACTGGTTTGAGGGAGGAGGGGTTAATCAGGTTCAATTAAACGCATGTGTCCTCAGCTAGCAGCAAGTGCGTGAAAGCCATAAACCTGCCACACCAGCTGTTTTGTCTCCACTGAAAGTACTAGGTAAAGAGGGAAAGGATCTACTCTTTAACCCATTTCATATCAATTCCTTGTGTCATAGACATAACTTTACTGCTGATTGCAGGAAGTCATCCTGCTTTGTATAGTTTCTCTCCATTCCCACAACATTTTTATACTGTGGATAAAAAAAAAGAAAAGAACGGAAAACATTGCCAAACAGTTTTTTTTTCCTAAAAAAAAAAAATGTATTCATAGTCTTGCCAAGGGGAAGGCAAGTCTTCCTTTCATTTCCTGTTATTCTGTAAGTACATTTAAAGATGTCATGTCTACAGGGAAAGTACATGATGACAGGAAAGTATGAAAATGACATAACAAAATCATGAAATTCCAAGAGATGATCTGCAAATGCTATCATACAAAGTGCTTTCACTACTCTAATGCCTGAACCACTATTCAACACATCAGCCTGAAAAATAATCAAACAGGTGGTCACAGTCTATGACATTTTTACAAATTCACCCATTTACTCTGGATATTAACTTGTTACAAGATTCCTTTTTACTTCCCTAAGTATGAACAAAGGCATGATCTTCATATACCTGAAACAAGTGATGCAAAATGGTATTGTTTTTTTTTTTCTTCAATCTTTATACTTCCTCTGCATCATATTCAAATAGACAATATTACAAAAAAAAAAAAAAAAAAAAAAACAACAAAAAAAACATATCAAGCTAAGACTGCTGTGATACCAGTGAGTAGTTCTCATATTACATTTACATACTGGTAATAATTGTTAGTTGATAACTGTCATTCAAATAATCATTATATTCTGTTTATTGGTTTGAATCTTACTCATATCTTATTTCATCAGCTGTTTTTATTTAATTGCAGTAATTGGATGCAAAAAGATGATTTTATATTGTTGGTGTACCAGTAGATAGTCATTTAACATATTAAAAGATACAGTTTTATGTTGTTATCTCTGAACACACATTACTTATAGTGTAAATTCCATACTACATGTTCAAGTTGGCATTTATCAACAAAGTAAACTCAGACAAAGGGAATAGTTGAAATTTCATTTCATCACCCTTGCATTTTTCTGGATTAAAGTGAAGCAAGTTGACATACATGAAAACAAAACCTGACACACCATGACTTTTTGTGTGTATTGACAGTTGACTTGCAGAGGATATTTTCTTGATTTAATTTGATTCTTCTCAACTCATGATAAGTAAATATTTACAGGACTGAGACCTTCATCTTGTGCTTTTGCACTACATGCTGCCCCCTGGTGGTAGCAAGTAAAAACTTCAAGATCACTTGCTCAACTATAGACACAAGACAGCAAAATGATTCCACATAAACTTCTTGTAACAGAGCAGAAAATTATAAATTTTAATTTCCTAATATGATAACATCGAACCCAGCATTTCACCTGGTGTAAACAGCTTCATTCACATAAGATAGAATAAAAGACATGTGCCTTGGTTTGGTTTTTGATAATGTGTATTGTTAAGTTTAAAGTCGGCCTACTTGTCATGTCAGGAACCACTGACCACCTCTATAAATTCAGAAATGGTACATAAGGTAAACCACTGATCCACAGCAAAAGCTAATTAGTAGTCACATGATGTGAAATTGAACTTCTGGTGAAAGTCTAGAATATGACAGTAAACTCCACCAATGATAGCTACCTTTTGTGATCTCAAATTTGGTGTACAGTCTGACCTCTATTATCCAGCCCTCTCTTATTCAGACATCTTTACTATCCGGAAGCCTTCACACAGTGAAGGCCACAAAGAAAATGATTTCAAACACAATTATAACAAAACTCACAGAATTTACCTGCGATATTCTTACAGAAACCAGTGATGAACTTCGTAGTTAGATGTTTCAATTTCATGACTATGATTTTAAGTAGATGAGCATAAAATACAATTCTGTTGCCGTGTACACTACCTACGCAGCTACTACTGGGCCGTACTCGTTGTTTCTGCAATGTCCGGCCAAATCGTTTATGTGGATGGGCGTTGGTCCCGACATGGCCGGATAACAAAGGTTGGACTGTACTTGTTCACATGACATGACATACACACAAAGAACTGCATCCGTCTTCATCAAATCTGTGATGATGATATCATAAATTATTCATATTTATTTTCCCTTCCCAAACCCCAAATTATCCCCCCCCCCTCAAAAAAAAAAAAAAAAAAAAAAAAAAAAAGGGGGGGGGGAAATAAGAACCCTGGAGGTCAATTTTGTCCCCCATGCCAGCAAGCAGTGTCACAGAGAATGGGAAGAGTGCCCATGGGTGTGAATTGACACTGACGGGATGGGAAGAAGGGTGCTGGAAGCAGTGTTGTGATTGAGCATTACCCCTCCTCTCCCCCTCCTCGTACCAGAAATGAATCACACACGACTGCGCAACTAGATCCGTAGCAGGGAGGATGCAGAGAGAAAGACAAGGTTATTAGCCGCAGAGAGGATAGGTCTAAAGATAAGCATTACGTCATGTTTTGATTCAAGCCAAGGAATATCCAATTTTGCTTGCTCTTTGTTCTGCACACGGTTGACACTAGGGAAACAAAGTCCTGCTCATGCTTTCTGAAAGGGTATGATTTCTTCAATGTCTGTTAGGTAAGCATGTTCTCATTCCAAACATGCATGTTTCTTCAAAACATTGTTGTTCGTATCAGCAGACGTTACCATGATTTTCTTCCCATCAAAGTAGTGCTCCTGTCTATCCAAGTCCCAATTAAATGACAGTGCCTGTCCTGCTAAATCAGGGTTGAGTGCCCATAACTTATGTTTGACAAATAAGCTTTAGGTAGCTCACATACCATAGAAACCTAGTATGGTATAACTTCCATGATAAATGTCAAGGCTTATAAAGGGCTGTGAAAAATAAACAAACAAACTTGAAAAGCAAGTTGTCCTTTCTCCACACTGCCTTATTCAATATGTATTCACACAGTATCCATGTTTTCATTTATTCATATTCAAGCAAATGTCACCAGAGAGTAGGGAAAGTCCAGAGAAAACTTGATTTTTTTATATTTTTTTTTTACAATGATGCACTCACCAAGTAATCTGAAGAATCAATGAACTCTTGCTACCCTAATGGGCCACATTTGGACAAATCAATAGCCATTGGAACAGCTTGTACTACAAAGAGCTCCTTAATTTGCAATCACATGGTGACTATTATACCTATAAATGGGGTCAATATTTTCCCTTTAATACAACAACAACAAAAATTATGCAGTGATTCAAAAATGTACTGGAAGACAATATTCCACTTCTTTTGATTCTAAAATATTGCCTGCTTGAATCATGTCAAGCCTTGGCCACAAAGGGGAGAGAAGAAATTAAACTGATTTTTTTTTTCTACCTTCTATGGCCCTGAGCAATATGATGTGAACAGTCACAGGAACAAAGGGCATTTCAATTCAAGGTCAGAAATAGGAGAGGAAAAGTAAATTGCCTGATGTGTGAGGGGATGGAACTGCACCGTTATTAGTCACCACATGGAGCCTTATACCCTGACTGTTGTCACTGCTGCTGACAAAGAAAGGAGGCAATTGGTGGGTGATTTACTTCCAAGAACTTTACTTTCGGTTTGAACAATCATGCCAGCAGAGAAAGGACTATTTGTATATTTTGGCACCTGCCTATCACACATATTTCAGGCACTGCAGACGAGTCTTAGCACTGCAAACAAACACATTTACGATGGACATTCCAGACATCATTTTTCAACCCACATTTCTAAATCTTTCTGTGCTGGTTTTAATGTTTATCTTTTCCTTGAGTTATGACTAACGTCTTAACAAGCAAACAACAACAACATAAAACAGTGACAGCTGTGACAAAGCTATTTGTAAATGGAGTAATCCAGCAATTCTCAAATGTATGAATATGTAAACTACATAAATATCTTCTCTGGATCAATTCATAATTTCTAGATTACTTAAAGGGGAAATAAACCCAAAACATGAATTCTGCTCATTAGATTGGGTGTTGATAACTTCCAACATTTGCCTTGGGAACAATCTTATAAGATTTTTCCAAAGAGTGAAAAAATTTGAGAGCTCCGAGTGGGCATGTTTCCGTCTCTGCACGCAGCCATTGTTTCGAAGGTGCCGCCGTTCGTCGCTGGGGGCATGACGTTTTTGCGGAATAGACAGTATCAGTCTCTCATTGGTCAAGCTTCACCGTAAATACAATTCATGTATACTTGATTTGTTGAATTAATTTTGCCATATTTGTGATAATTCCAATCAAATATATATATGTTAGTAATATTTTATTATTTAATTAACATCACTGATTTGTAAATTCAAGATTTGTGAAAAATGAGCACAATAATTTTGGAGCTTCAAATTTATCACAAACAGTTTCGCACAAGAAGAATTGCATGTAGTCTCGAATTATAAACTCCAGTTCGTTATTGACGTCGATGTAGGGCAATTTGTCAATCAATTGCAATGAAAATACCGACGGAAGAATTTCATGAATTTGAATAATTACGCAGTACCCGCTGCATGCTATAAGGATCAGAACCAACACTTGCTGTCTGGCGAAAGCTCGGTGGTCTAGTGGAGATGACGCCTGTCCGGTGATCAGGAGGTTGTAGGTTCGAATCCTGCTTGAGTATGTACGCCCATGATTTTCTATCAATGCTACTACTAAAACACTGATCAATTCAGTGCTTATTTACGTCGATGTAGAGCAATTTGTCAATCAGTTGCAGTTTGAAGATGATCCAGATAAGATAGCCGCTTAAGGCCTACTTCTACTCCTGGACCTCCTTCTATTGCAGTTCTACGCTGTGTAGCTCGCTCAGAGGAATCAACAACGGCAAATACACGGTGGCTTATTACGTTACACAGTGCAGCGGTGTCGTTCGCTACGCGCTGCATGCACTGCTGCACTGCCATGGCCTAGAACTAACGTCAAGCCTCCACAATTCCATAATTTCCATTTCCATCTAACTCAATTTGGCCAAACATATGACATATTACACTTTTGATACTGAATATCGCCACTTCTGAGGGCCTGAAATAACTGGTTTTTGTAAAGAAATGCGTTTTACCCCACCCTCAACATAATCAGTGGGCTAAAAGGCTTGATTTTCATTCTTCTTAAATATCATGATTTGGACTGGCATACTTCTACTCTACCATAACTACATCAAACCCACTTTTACCATTCAGTCACTAATTTTGTAGTCCATTTTCTTTTTTCTTTTTCTTTTTTTGCTTGTCAGATGAAGAAACCTGAACGTGGAATCAGAAAGTTGCACTGAAGGCCTTTTTTTTTTGCTTGTTAGCTGATGCAACCCAGAAGTGTAACCAGAAATATAAATGCATCCCCCCCCCCCCCCTTGAAAAAAAGCTGGTGATGCCCGTCATGGCAGATTGAGTGCTGATATATCAATGGCCTTTAATTAATGTCCTTTAGACAAATATCCTGTAATATAAGACCAATTTCCCGTGGATCGAATACTAACCAGACCACTATTCAATACATTTCACTTGTATCTCAAATAAGCCTCTTGTAATTACACCAAATTTGGTAAAATGACCTAAACCATATCATCTACATATATGCTACTTTTTTCCATACGTTATTCACATAATTTCAGGTTTGATTGCTTTTACTTGTGATTTAGTTTATAGAAGTGTTCAGGTAGTAGGCTAGATGAACATGGCTAGATGAACATGGCTAGATGAATATATATCATGTAGACTAAACATTACATTGAAAACATAAAAAATGAGTAAAATTTATCAATCCAAAAATGAAATAACGTTCATAATTTTGAAGGTTTGCTATTCTGAAACACACAAATTCTCTACACCTAGATATTCACCTATCTGAAAATGAAACAGGGTTTGTTAATCTCAACATTTGTGGCATTACTGCAACTGATAAATTGCCCTACATCGAGGCAAATAAGCACTATTCACATGGATGTAGGGCAATTTGTTAATCAGTTGCACTAAAAAATGCAAGAATTTCCTGAATTTGGATAATTAGAGGCATTATTTCAAAGGTTCATAATTCTGAAATGAAATAAAATTTATTCTTCCGAAAGTTGTTAATGCGACAATGAAAAAAAAAAGTTCATTCATTGCTCCAAAGGTTCATTGCTCCAAAAATGAAAAGAAAGTGCATACTAACGAACATTTGAAATTATGAACCCTATAAACGTACACATTTTTCTAGCCCATTTTTATGTTTGGAAAGATTTTGTTTGGCTTCTGGTAACATGCTTAAGCTTGTTCTCATGCAACCTAATCTTTATTTCTAAGTCTTTAAAGGGAAGATAAACCCCAAGAGCAATGTGGATTGAGTGAAAGCAGCAACATTAGTAGAACACATCAGTGAAAGTTTGAAGAAAATCGGACAATCGATGCAAAAGTTATGAATTTTTAAAGTTTTGGTGTTGGAACCGCTGGACGAGGAGACTACTAGAGGTTATGACGTATGAGTGGATAACAATACCAAGAAAATATAAAGAAAATTCTGCAAAAATCCATTTTTCATGAAAATTACAAATTCCATCAACTTGATAATGACATATGTTAGGGGTAGCAATTATTCCCCCTGCTTTCTGAAAGAGGTTGGTCCATTGCTCTTTCATAATTCTAGAAAAGTGAATTTTTGTTGAATTTCCTTTATATTTTCTTTGTATCGTTGTCCACTCATACGTCATATCCTCTAGTAGTCTCCTCATCCAGCGGTTTCAACACCAAAACTTTAAAAATTCATAACTTTTGCATCGATTGTCCGATTTTCCTCAAACTTTCACTGATGTGTTCTACTAATGTTGCTGCTTTCACTCAATCCACATTGCTTTTTGGGTTTACCTTCCCTTTAAATTGCATGAGTCCTACAATTTTAGTATAGTGCACAATATTCATGTCACAATTGTGCCAGATACACTCTGATATTCTCAAAGATCATGTTATTCCTCGTACTGTGTTTTTTTCCTTTACAGTAAATGTTAAAAGATAAACACACTAGTGTTTTATTTTTATACAACAACCTTGTAAAGGGGTATTTAATTTTAACTCATGGGCTGAACTGCTAGCGCAATAATGCTACAGTTATAATTCCAGAGATTAAGTAATATCAACTACCCTCGGGATTACAGTAGTCATAAAGGGATCATGTGATTATCATTGACCTAGAATGTAATCTCAATTTCTATCTCCCAAAAAGGCTCTGAAATCAGCTGTGATGGCCATTTTGGCTCGTGGATTTTTGTCATATATTTTTCCAAGAAATGTATTATGATGACAAACTGTTGTCACAAGTGCCAGTGAGTAATAAGGATGTGCTCTGTTTGTAGAACTTGCTCATTTGCCACAGCAGTCACGGAGTGGATGAGAAACCTACAAGGTTATTTTGAAATGAGGTGAATGCAATAAAATGTGCCAGTGCAAGCGTAACCCATCGAAGACTAGTCCCAAGTATTCTCAGGCAGGGCTTGGAGGTGGTCCATAGTGGGTTGGGTTTTCAAGCATCTCACAGTCCCTTCCAGCTTTGTCAAGGTCTTCATGGCAAGCTAGGGTGTATGGAAGCAGTTTTGTTACTGGTGTGTTATGGTTTACAGGCCCGACATGCTACAGGTCATTATGTTCTGTTATATTCCTCATGTAAAGTTTCTTACAATTTGATTGTGCAGAGCACGCAAAGGATGTAGTTTTACTAGCTATTTATGAGCGGCTGGATGCGGTGCAAAGGCTTACTATCTAGTGTGATATAGTACATTTGGGAAGCCACGATCTGCACGCAATCATGATTGTTCGATCGATATCTAAATTTCTCACATTAGAATGTACGCAGTGATACTAACTACCGACAGTGCCTAGCTAGCGCGGTGCCAGTGGCATTACAGAAATCTGTGGTGCAACGGCATGTGTGTGTATGTGATCAATGCAGTTCAGCTCAATTGACAAAGTGACTGCTTCAAGGAACGGAGGAATTTCGTAAATTGCAGCAGAAGTACAACATATCAGGTACGGTTTAGGAATTACTTTAAAGTAGAAATTCAAAGAGCACGAAACACAAATTTGATAAGAAAATATTGAATTTGAACATCTGTTCTAGGTGTACACAAAATATCGAGAGAAAAGAACAATCCCAACTATTTTTTATTAATTATTGAAATCGGACGAAAAAGTGAACCCGAAATGCCCCGATGAACGGTCTGCCGATACCCCTTCCAGATGACGTCACGCACTGGATTGGTACTCTGAAAGTACACGTTCGCTCCATAGACTACTACCGTGAATTGTTTTGAGTGTTGTGTTTAGGAGCCTAGCAAGTCCAATTATTTAGTTTATTAGCAGTTTTCTTGAATGTCTCCTTGTAGTTCACAGTTTTTCCATACATTTCATCCTCATAAAGTATGAAATTTGTGAATGCTAGCGGCGCATAAAAGAGATTTCTTTCAGACGTTTTTGTCCGCATTTCGGTTCCGTGCCTTCAAAAAGTAGATCCGGTCACAGCAAGCTGGATGGTACGTCTCGCTCTCAGCTGGTCTCCATCGGCTGTTCATGCACTGTGCTGGTGTGTGGTTCGCACTGCGTTGTGTGTGTTGGCGTGTGTGTGAATATATTAGTGTTCGTGCTCTGATTTCTTCCTCGGTGTAGTGAGAGCTGTGCGTAAACACGTGTGTGTATGTGAACATGTACTATTGTACATACTTCGAACATGTGCGCCAGCTCCATGCCCCCTTGACGTTCGACGCGAGACTCCCTGCAGCTGATCACTCGCTCTCTATGCATGTTTTTGTTTGTAATAATAATGGATGAACGTACATAAACTCAATACTGTACGAGTAATGTTCGCCACACGTAATCTGTGTATTTCGTATACTGTTCTACGAAGCGAATTGCTACTTACAGAGGTGGAAGAATGAGTCGTGAGGAAGTACTTCTTTTTCCACATTTTTTTTTTTGTCTAAACCGCCGCCGTCATTCATCGTACATACTGACCGTCGAGACTCTAAATCGTACTGAGCCGTATGTTATACTGTTTTTCTTTTTTTTTTACGCCAAGGCAGACATCAGACATTTACTTTACCATCAAACGCAGCTGAATGTTACTGTTATTCATTTCGAAATGTTATAGCAAATATCCGACATTTATTTTAGCATCATATGGAGCAGAATGTTGCTGCTATTCACTTCCAAACGTAAAAGCAATCATCTGACATTTATTTTGGCATCTTCCGGAGCCGAATGAGGCTACCTTCGAAAGTAAAAACAAACATCCGACATTCATCTAATCATAGTGCGGAGTTGAATATCATTGTTATTCATTTTCGAACGTTACAAGGGATCATTCGACATTTACTTTTAGCATCTTCCTGAGCCGAATGTTATCCTTATTCATTTCCGAACGCAAAATCAAATATCTGACATTAATTTTTGCATCGTAAGGAGCTGAATCTTACCGATATTCACTCCAATTATTTTAGCATCTTACGGAGCCGATTGTTACCGCTGTTCATTTCCAACAGTAAAAGCAAACATCCGACTTTTTTGGTGGCCCGATCGGGCCACCAAAATCTTCATTTCTGAAATATTGTCGGCCCGACGTGCGTTTTTTGGTGCCCCCGGGCCACCGGGCCACAGTTAGTGTCGAGCCCTGTCTAATGAATGTAGATGATCGCAAGTGTAACAATGAAATATGATTCGTCCCCCCCCCCAAAAAAAAAAAAAAAATGCAAGAATGTTTGTGATTCCATAGCTGCGTTTATCCGGACATGAATCTAAAAAAGGAGTTACAAAACCTCTTTATTATTATCATTATTAACGAATGATCAGAAAATCAAAGCTAATCTTACGTTCAGATTAACATTTTTTTTTTCTTTTTTCATTGTCGAATTAGCAAACCTTCAGAATATCGACTCTCGAGGTAGCTTGTTTCATTCGGATAATAGATAACAAACCATAATTAAATTTGTCGGATTAACAAACATCCGCACATGCAATATGCGTGTTTCGAAATAACTACCATCGGGATAGTGAATCTTATTCTTTTTCGGAATAACGAGCACCACGCAAAGAGACGCGATGCTAAACTAAAATTCAAACCTATTTTTTCTCCTTTTTTTACCACCCGTCTATACACGTTTTCTGAACATTTCCTTATGCCCGACTAAAAAAAAAATAATATTTGCACGTTACTGTGAAAGTTCGTTTATCCGAAATTATACAATATAAGAGGGTTTGTTAATCCAAACATTTGTAGCATTATTCTGAAGTTTGGGTAATGTGAAAATCGGGAAAAGGCTTGTTAATCTGAAAACGAATTGAATTTGTTCCCAGATTAAATTTCTTATTTCTTAAGTTTTAGATTAGCGAACCTTCGGAATAAACAACTTTTTAGAGTAACAATCAGCAACATGTTTTCTCTTTTTTTCATAACTCAGAATAGAAATAATGTACAAAATGGAGAAGTATTTTAAAGCAGGAAAATAAGGCATTTCAAGTTTAACACTGTTTATTTATTTCATTTTTCTTTATCGGTAAGTACAAACAATTCTTACAAGAAATAGAAAAGGAAATAGAGAGAAAGAGAAAGAGAGAGAGAGATAGCCCTATTTTAGACAAATTAAATGAGAGAAATAAAGAATCATTACGTTTGTAATCAACCCGCTGGGTCTTCGACTTGTCAAACATTTTCCCTGTTCATTCCTCCAGGCCCCAGACTGTTCATGACCGCCAAGAATGTGCCAGTACGCGCGGTTTCTGTTTTTGTCAAATGGTCTCTCTCCTCTACCCCCCCCCCCCCCCATCCCCAAGTCGGGCACCTTGCCGTCGTGGAATTTTTATTGTTTCTTGGTAAACTTGGTGTTCACTTTTGACCGCGCGTTATTGATTTGTGTTATTTTTATCTTGAATCGCGCACTGTGCTCGGTATCCACATGGAGCACGCACCACCAGTGACTACCCGACTCATGTAGGCAGCTAACGGCGAGCAGAAAATGGCAGGTTTTTTTTCTGCTGTCGCTATTTTCTACTGCCAAAATAGGCTAATACATCGTATTGGAATAAAAACTTTGTTCGATATCGATGAGCGTTGATGTGGCATCGTAATGCAATACCCGGGCTTCTTCCAAGTAAGTCAGTGTTCGACAGTTGTTGAAATCGTGACATCGCTAAACAGTAATTAGTTTTGGGCTTGCGTGTGCATGAATTCATGGGTTTGTTGAAGGGAAAATGTGGAGAAAGAAGGTGGCTTCAAAATTATTTGCCTGCCCGATTCGGGCAAGCATTTTTCTCCTTGTTCAGAACACTTGTACGACTTTGATTTTCACTTGCCCGAGCAATCGGGAAGTGCTTATGTCCGCCCTGCTATTAGACCTTGCTCGCCTAGTATGTACCTCCTTGGTCTGACCGGTTTGAGGTCAGCAACTAGTCAGGCGCAATGGCGTGATAGCTATCAGAGCAGATGTCATTTACGGAAGTTTTACGAGCGTGTGCACACTGGTGAAGCAGTGATGTAATTACTCGCGAAAACACCGAACCTTGTCGATGTCGAAGACAGGAGATTCCACTCCTCTTCCCACCTCCCTGGTCAGAATCTCGTATAGTCGTACAGTATTACAGTATCAGGCGCGAACGTAAACAAACACACGTGGTTATGCAAAGCATGGCAATTACGAGTAGTTCACGCCTATGTTCCTACGCCAATGAAAGTACTTCCATGACTTGGCTAATCACGTAACAGGCCAGGCACGCAGGCAGTGAGGATGGTGGTGCGGCGAGCGGCTACCAATGCGGATCGGAGCAGTAGAGCCACTTCACCGCGGATTAATACAAGCACGTACTGCATGCGAGCAATCGCGAGCTACGAGACTGGGCTGCACAAGTTGTTATCTCGATCCTCGTTTTAAAATCTCTCCTATTTTGATATTTCGCCATTTTTCGTAAGTCTGCTTGTTATTGTCAACATCACCATGTCTTAGATTATCAATCCTGTCACGGACATCCTCATGATTTCCAATTAAACGCTTCATATGACCAGCGAAACTTGAACGTGCTAACATTACAAACGTAAGAAAAATAAGATTACCTAAGTAGCTTGAATTCCTGAATATTGACGAAAATATCTGTAAGAATTACAAAAAATCGAGAGAGAAATGTTTCTTCATTACTATTAAACCATAAAAAGTTATATTTTGTTCAATTTGACTTTTACATAAGGAAATAAAATGCAAAAGAATCAGGTTGTACCTCCGTTAACATTGTACACACATTCACCGGGCAGAGTCCGCAAATCCAGTGCGTGACGTCAGGCGAAGCGGGCATCATTCCTGACGAATTGGCCCTTATCAGGCTCCAGAAAACCGCAGTTTTTCGTGAGCGTTTACTTCTTTCTAGCAACGCGAAAGCGAGTTAACGAAATTCCATTGCCTTCTATGTCTTCTGAGCTTTCTACTGATGCCTAAATTGCAGAATTTAATGATCTCTTTGAATGTCTACTTTAATAAACTAAAACTGATTTTGAAGATGATCTGGATCTGCTTTAGGCCTACTTCTAGTCCTGGTTCTCCTTCTCTCAGAGGTCTACGCTGTGTAGCTCGTAGGAATCAACAACGGTTTAATACACGGTGGCCTATACATACAGCGCAGCGGCGTCGTTCGCTACGCGCTGCATGCACTAACTGCACTGCCACGTCCTAGTTAAGCCTGCACATTTCCAAAAGGGAACCTCGTCATCACTAGTAAAATGCTCGAGAGGGATATAAAACAAATATCGACTGCTTTCTTTCGGGCCATGGTAGAACTATTTGCCCTCGGTGATTTCTTAACAGTGCCATGTTCCTCAACTTCGTCTCGGGACATAGCACTGTTGAGAAATCACCTTGGTGCAAATAGTTTTACCATCTCCCTCTGTAGCAGTCAATATTTGTATACTGCGGTCTGACACAGCATGCACAGTACAGGATGGAGGAAAAAGCTGGACTGAGAAGGGAAACTTCATCAGAAACCCTCTTCCCCACTGCCCATCATGGATACCTTGATAGACTATTTTTAAAATGTTGGCAAGACCTAACAAAACTTGCATACAGAGAAAAGTATGACGCAAACCCCACAGGCATAGTGTTTTGGGCAAACAGGGCTGCTGATCATAGGATGCTGGCAATATAATGTAGACGTAGCATTACACAGCATCATGACTATTTCAAGTTTATTTCACATCTTTGAAAAAATACAACACTATAAACATTTATTATACATAATAGTACATTTGAATCTGAAAGGAATACAAAATATCTCATGACTTATCTCATATATCATGGTAGAATCAAAACTAGTGTACAATTTGAAATATAACATAGATAAAAACTATGTCTTTCGTCAGACTGTTTTATACTGATCTGAACATCCAACTAATGTGAAAGGAAATAGAAAATTGAAAAATTATTAAAAGGTCACTATACTACATCAGAAACATTGTAAGTGTGCTGTATCTGCCTGTAAACATCTAGACCATGCCCTTGAGATATACAAGCATGGACATTGAAAAACCACATAAAATATGTGAATCCCAGGTTTCACTGCACCATCATATTGAAAGTAGACATGAAGTCGTACGTCTGCATGCAAGGTTTACATTTTATACTAGCATTTTTTGAAATGAAATTCTAGCTATCCTACCATTGCACTCTTTTTCACATATAAACACAAACACCAATAGAAGACACTTGCACTTTGTACTTAAAATGGTAGTTTTGCAGCAGAATGTATGAAAGTGTGTCTAAATATGTGTGCCTATATGCCAGTCCTCTTGTGCACTGCTCTAAATTCTGATGCCTAGCAATTGAATTTTTGTATTTCCTCAAGATTTGATATCTTTTAGAAGATATGATGATTGCACAGGCATAGGCTTTTGTGAACAGCACATAGAGTGAAGCCATGGTTTTATATGTGTAGCTCCTTCTTCACTGTATCAGTTTTGTTTCATGAATGGCAAGAGGAAATAAATAAATCATAAAAGTAGCCAATGGTTACAGCAATTCAACATCAGAGTCATCGTCAAGGCATCTAAGTGAAAGTCCAGATGGCATTTCCACCACGGCATCCTCAATATGCATTTATTCCTTACTGTTAGACTCACAGACCTTGTCTACATGTCACTGAATTTTCCGTCATGCAGCTGTTCATTCATTGCAGGAATTTATACAGACGTTTCATTTGTTCACATACTACACTCCGGACTGAGAAAGAACATATCCTGAAAGCAAATCAAGGGAGATAGAAATGGTTTGGTCTTTTTTTTTTTATAGGACAGAATGAGCTATATGATGTGCATTCCCAATCATACGACCAAATTGCACATGAATGCTTTGACTATGCACACTTTAACAACTTTGGAGAAGAATTCAACATCTTACCCTGATGCCACTGGACGACACGGTTCAGTAATGTGCTGAGTAACACAGGTATGTGATTAGGCTGTTCTACTGGACATAGGATGTGACTGACAAAATTCAGACCACATCTGGTCATAGGTGAAGAAAGGCAGAGTGTGTATGTGTGTGTACATGTGTGTGGGTGTGTGTTTTCATATGAGACCATACACTAAGTGTTATCTTGAGTGCTATCACGCCTGTTAAAACAACACATACCAGCTGCTGCAGCTCACATTGATATCATTGCACACATCTGTCAGCACAGTTTTCGATGTAGCCAATCACACTGTATACTAGTATGCTACACAGGGTGGTACAACTTGCACGGGTGCTGTTCGTTATTCCGAAGGTTCGTTATTCCGAAGGGTTGTTAATCCGAAACACACAAATTCCCTATACCTAGAGGTTCGTTAATCCGAACATGAAAAACATTTGTGGCGTTATTCCGAAGGTTCGTTAATCCGAAGATTTGTTAATCCGAAAATGAAATTCGGAACAATGAACCTTCGGAATAACGAATCTTCGGACTAAAGAGCCTTCGGAATAACGAACCTTCAAAATAACGAGCTGTAACCAACTTGCACACCTGTAGTCACAGTCTGTAAATTCACAGGTCACTATTTGTAGTCTCAAAGCCAAAACAATTCTTGTATGCCCGCAGAATTGTCAATTATTGCTCCAAAATGTACACATATCCATGAGAGTGAAATAACACAGTAATAACACAATTTCAGTTGCTTAATGAAAAAAATGCAAAATTGAACAGCCAAGTACTATGTTTAGCTTTAAGAGGAGAATGACAAATATACATGTGGTATGAGTGAATGCAGCAATATTAAATGCAAATTCAGGCCCCCCACTTTTTTTTTTTTTTTTTGCGCCTACAAAGGAATACATAAGGTGTCATCATTTTGAGCCCCCCCCCCCCCCCCCCCCGGCTTTTTTTTTTTTAATATCCCGGAAGTGTGTAAGTGGTAATAGATAGAAACCTTGAAGTGTGAGCACGGTAAGGGTTTGTTTTTGCGCTGTCAAAGACTTTTTTTTTAATTTTTTTTTTTGCTTATCTTAATGCTCTTATGCTATAACTATACATGAGTAGGCACTGAGTTCATCTAGCATCTTTTTCCAAACTTTATGCATGCATGTCAACATCATCTACACTGTGTGCAAAACCTTCTAAAGTTCATGCTGCACAATTATAAGAGAGAGTCTCATACATATTAATGAGCTTTCACTATAATCACAACCCACTGCCCCTGAAGTGTGTATGCTGTCTTCTGACATGTGCTGTATAGCTGCATATTCCATAGCTCTAGGAATACTCAATGTATCTGAAAGTACCATTGTGAATGCTTCTACAATTGAGTGGTAATTCACGTATCACCTGTTAAAGTGATAGTTCCAACCTTGACATGACAATTCCCAGGGAATTATCAGTTCTTTAGAAAATTACAAATAACCTATTTTCCTTACCCCTCTCCCATCCCTTCTCTTTCCCACTCCCTATCTCTTACTTTTCTTCTCCTTTCTTGAACTTGATTGATAGGTGACAGCTCTCACACTATTCTTCCCTCATAGTTGAAAAACTTAAACAATCATAGCTTGGAAGGGGAGAGCCGATGGTACTCCCATTCAATTCATCCTCTACTGATGATTGATCATGGCTGATAATAACTTGTCTAATTGAGGTCAGTCGATGATGGTGGAGAGGTCTGGATGGTGTGCTCTTTTCACCTTTCTCATGGTTTTCCCCAGGCTACATGTAGAGCAGTGAACTTGGCACACTTAAAAACACCCTAATGAGCTTAAAGGACCAGTAATACATGCAGCTCTTTTCAAATTAGGGGACTTCAAACATTTTTAGGACAGTCCACTTTTATAAGATGTTGATTTAAAGAAAAGCTGCAAAATCAAAGCAACTTACCAGATAAAAAAAAAGTTTGCATGTTAAAATTGCATAGATATAAATTATGTGAACAGAGCCAAAAATTGCTAAAGACCATATCATTATATCACAAATGTCTAACCATACTAGGGCACTGGATAAGAGATGATTTACTATGTAATGCAGATGAGATCAGTTGTGTGTACCAAGTTATGTGTGTGTGTGTGTGTGTGTACAGAAAAAAAAACATGCAGGTTTTGAGTTCTGAATTTCTAGCATTAAAGTGACTACTGCAGAAACATGAATGTACTAATCACATGCAAATGATGTATGACATATCTTTTTTCAGATCAAAGTTATAACACAAGGGAAACTTGGCAACATTTTATCGCATGGTCTTCCCATACATTTAGAGACTATTAACTAAAATCCTATTCTTGTCTAAATGATACCAATAAGAATGCAGTCTAATTACCATCCATCCCCCTCCCCCAAAGAAAAACACATAGAAAAACAGGATGCTTGGTTTCATGTGTTAATGGCCACCAGGCTTACATTTGATATACTGCTGCCTCCATTGCCATGGTGATATAGAGGACTTACTACCAGGAAATCCCTCAAAAGATTCTTGCACACACACACACACACACAAAAAATGTGATACAAATTGCGATTCAAATCACACCTTTTTTTGTGTGCTCTGGTTCACACGTGTACAGAGAAAGAATATTGTGATCTAAATAGCACTGGTTCACAAAGAAAAAACGTGACTCAAATCGCACCTGTATGAGTGAGTCTTAACTACACATGCGTGAGTCTTGACATTTAATTGACTTGACAATGACTGACTGTCCTGTGAACACAACTTCAAAAACTTTGACAGTACATAAACTAGAGTACTACTCACAGTATTGTGCATGCTACTCGCAATGTTCTACAACTGATTACTCTTGATCAGGGTGCTACATAAGCACTTGCCCGATTGCCCGGGGCAAGTAAAAATCAAAGTCGGGCAAGTGTTTTGAAACAATGAGGAAAAATGCTTGCCCGAATTGGGCAAGCAAAAAGTTTTGAAGCCATCATCAAGTCCCACCAATCCAACACTAACACTCTATCGAACCAAGTTGTTACTCCCCACATGTGCTGTTTATTCAAATAAGTGGGTTTTATCAAGCCCTTAGCTTTGCAAGTGATTTTCTATATCATTTTTTAATATCTTTGGACTTTCTTTTCAGGCAAGTAAAATTCATGTTCGGGCAAGTGTTCTGCAACAATTTGAAAATCTGCTTGCCCGACTGGGCAAGTGATAACAAAAAGTTATGTAGCACCCTGTCTTGATCAACTCTATGCACCTGCCTCAAGTTGTGAGCCTGTGTATACTGCACCATACCAGCGTACAAGTACAAAATTTGTCTGTGTTCATTTGTTTTATATTAGAAAATATGGGACAACCAAGTGTCAGTGCATAAGGCGTGGAATGCGTCAACAAGCATGGGACTGCAGGAAGCATTTTGGGGGAGTATTTTCATCAGAGACAAAATAAGATCATCAGTATGTTTCTCAGTCTGGCAAGCATCTACAGAGATCATCATTGGAAGTCCCTCGCTAAATCTGGTTGCTGCTAAAGTCCCTGCGCTGGTGGAACAGCATCATGCGTGCAATGTCAAATGATTAAAAACCGATTAAAATTCAAGAGTGAAACCTGACCTCTGCCATTGCAAGAAAGTTATGTGTATGAATCTTGTACACTGTATACAGCCTGTCTGTAAACAAATACAAATGCATGTGTACATTGTAATACCGCTACAATGTATTAGTACTTGACTCTACATGTACCGTATTCGCTGGCGATAAGGCCGCAACGTCAGATAAGCCACATCCCGACTTTGCTGATGAAAAAAAAAAAAAAAAAAATCAGAGGGATTTTGTTCTGATCAAAACTTAATTACTCTTCTACATTATTTTTCTAAAATAAGAAACTTTGTTTAATATTCATACATGTTTCTACATGTTTCCTAACAATAACAATAGCAATAGGCACATTGCAAAATCCCATACACGATTATGTGTGTCGGTTAGAAAGGTGATACTCTGAGTTGGAAAGACAATACAGTAATTTGCTTGTGCTGGCGTACAGCCCTTACCCCAACTTTACTGTTTTATTTTTGCTAAAGATAGTGCGGCCTTATCGCCGGCAAATACGGGATATAATGTGTATCATACACAAACATAACAATACACAGGAAGTGTCCAACATGTGCCTACACAAACATAACAATACACAAGAAGTGTCCAACATGTGCCTACACAAACATAACAATACCCAGGAGCTTCCAACACGTGCCTTGCATTGTGGGATGTCAAATACCAGTACGATTTTGCACGGCGTTCATACAAACTTCACACCACAAATAATTATGACTACTGTATAACCTGTTATTTTTGCATGGGTTTAATTTTCGCAAATTTTGTGAATCACAGTTGGAGCGCAAATTTAAGAACATGAAAAAATATTGCCGGGTGCTAGGGTAATATTGCATTTACATTTGCATTGGTGTCAATTCATGAAAACAACATCTTGCGGAAATATCTGTACGATGAATTAACAGCTAATACAGTATTTCAGAAACATTGCACTTTCAGTGGTGTGCACATCACAATTTGAATTTCACCAATACTCATGATTATTATGTCCACACATGTTTAAAAAAAAAACAGTTTTTGCATCGCGATTCAAATCGTGACCCAAATATTCACAACTATTGGTGGCTATGTGAATGGGTCTAAAAAGTCTATCTCTGTGGCAAAGTGTCACAATAATCAACCTTCAGAGTGCAGTACAGTTTGATCCTCTTCCATTCATAGATCATATAAAGAGAGAGGCGTGCTTCATGGAGCACAGAATACAAATATTGAATAGGATAAACAAATTGAGTTTCTTTATGTGGAGTTAATTATCATCAATCACTGATAATTACCTGGTTAGTGGCAGGATTAATTGATCAACACAGAAGAGATTCTGCGTACTTCAGAGATAACAAAAGGAAGTGGGAATCTATGAATCCAAGTATACAAACAGGATGAGCCTATCCTTTTCACATATAAAACTAAATGTGTACAAATGTGGAACTAACAGCATATTAAATGGAATGGCTTCATGTTGATTTGTAAGCATTAGTAAGATAACAGCACTGCAGTTTATTCAAAAGTAAGAGCATAAAACTGAAAAAAAAAAATGAGTGACAAATTCAAATAAAGCCAAATTGGGGCAAAAATATAGCAGGGCTACAATCACAAACTTACAACAAAATTTATATTCTGTATATGCCAAATGTTTTGCAAGGTTTTTATTTTCACAAATTTCCAGAGTCGAGTGCTATGTGCAAATTTAAAAGCACGTGAAAATACTAACTATGATTTTGACATGAATGTCTACGTGCATGCATGTCTCCGCTCAGTACTGTACTACACAATCGCATATATTTAACCACTCATGAAAATGACGCGAAGCTCTGATTTGCGAAAAAATTGAATTCACTATTTATGGCATATACAGTAGTGTGGCTTTGAGAATGTAAGTGGGTCAAAACTCTTTTTCTATGGTATCTTTCTCAAGTACCTGTAACGCTTTGTGTAAAGAGATTCTACATTTTGAGTCACCATTCTTTGTGTAACATAGAGATTGATTTTCAGATGTGAATAGAGACAGTCAGGCAGTCTACACCTGAGAGAACTTTTGGCCTAGTCTGCCTGTTAGATACTAGAACAACAAATAAGAACAGCATCAAAACAGGATTTCAATGGGACAATGTATTGAGGGGTGGGGGTGGGAGTGTTGGGGAGTGTGACTGCAGACTTCTAAATGGGTAGATTGCAATTGTGAAATGGTCAAATAGACATATAATCTTTGGCCCAGGTTCAGTGACCTTGTGGCAGTGTTAACACTGGGAGATGTTTGCCATGGCTGAGCAATTTGTAGTGAGTCACTATGGGTTGTGCATGAACAATGCGTAACAATGCACACAGAGCTACTGTTTTGACAATATGAACGTGCCATGGCTATATATCCTGATGACTCACCACGTAAAAGCAAACAACTGCATATCTGTAAAAATACATGTTTGTTGGTTGTGAATTATGTAAATATACACAAATGATTGTACTGAATTCTCAAAATTACAATCTCCTTACTGTGAAAATTTACGCTGCCATTGTCAGCTTGAGAAACAAATGAATCACATACGTGAGTAGCTGAAATATTTGAAAGTGATTAATTGCATGCTTTGTAGTTAACTGAACTGTGTGATAACCACCTTGAAGCAGAAATTCATCCCACAAAGACAACCTCTTTGCATTACATTGTGCAATTAAAGAAATAGATTGGCACATGTTTGACAAAATTCAAATAAATATTCTTATTAAAGATGATTATAACTGCTTGAATGTTGGCCTGTCATTCAGCATCATCCTCATGGGAACATCCATACATCCTCTGCAAGACACATTCCTTGTCTAGATATCTGTCAAGAAAGAATTTTTTCCCATGAATGGCAGAGAAGAATCACCCATTTCTATCATGGGGGATGTAACATATAGCATGTTATACAGGACATGATTTGTGCACTGTTATGAAGCACGCTTCAAGAAATAGAGAAAGTTGTAATACTTCATTTGTAGAACCTATGGAATGTTACACAAGGATTGTTATAGTCATGTGACTGAATGGGCCTACTTTATTTCCACATGTCTACTACAATGCCAACATACAGGATCACAACTTCAAGATTTGCTCATATTTTCCTGATCCATCACATCTGCATCACTGTTGTACACACACTGGAAATACTTGTAAAGCTAAAATGCATTAATCTTTGAACATAAAGAAGAAACTGTGAAAACATGCATATATATATATATATATATATATATATATATATATATATATATGTTTTTTGCCTTATTCTGTTGAAATGTAAGCAAATTGGTGTGAATGTCTTGTTACTGTCTATATTCCATTTGATTGGCTTCTTATTATTATTATTTTCTATTTTTGTTCAAATGCATGCAAATTGGTTGCTATTTTGCTTTTATGTTTATGTCTCATCAAGCTAGTGTTTGTCATTCAGCGCTAGATGGCGCTCTCGCGCACGTACATCGTTTTCTACACACGCAGCGCTCAACCTCTGAGCCCATTCGCGATGATCGCTAGCTGTAGCAGTTATGACAGGGGTGCACTGATATCATTCTTTTCAACAGTAATACGGCCGTATGCCAAACAACATGTTCGAATCACAAACCTGAACTACTTTAGCTTTCCTGTACGTGGGTTTGCGTCTGCTACCTACCGCTAGTAGCCTGAGGAGGACGATCTGTTCAGCACGCTAAGTCGAAATTTTGCACTTATTTGTCATGACCTCTGGTGTATTTTGTACTTAATCCACATTGGGCAAAATATGGCAGTATCGAAACTTCACTTTTTTCAAAATTGAAGTGTTTTCTGACTTTTTGAAAGGAAGATTTATCGACCCCAAGTAAGCACATGTGGTAAGAACAGTACACGAAATGGACCTTGCAATGCCTGTTTCAGTGAAATTGGCTGGCCGATTGGCGCCCGTGGAGAGCTTCGCGGTTGCTGCCGCGGGAGTCGCTATGGGTGTCGTGTGATATACGACTGCCCGCGGACCCCACGCAGGCCGCGCGCTGGCTCAGCGCTAGCGAGCTCTTTCTACTTCAAGATGGGCGAATCGAAGCCGCGACTACAATGGGAAAATTGTGTACGCAAAAAGTTATTAAAATGCGAGATTTTTTCAAGAAAACAAAAAAAATTGACTGATTTAAACACTGTTCATGTCTATATTACGTATCAATCTACGGATAATTGATCTCATTTCCTGGCTTGGTGTACATCTGATTTTCTTATGATGAACGCTAATCAAGCCCTTGAAAAAGGCTGGTAACACAGTCGAAAGCTTGGGAAATAAAGGCCATAGTGAACATCACTGCAACGTCTATACTGCAAGTCATTCTCCGTCACACACACACACACACACACTCATATATATATATATATATGTATATATATTTGTATCTATATACACATGTGTGTGCACAGATGTTTAGTCATATGTATTTGTAAGTGCTTATATGTATGCTTGTATGTGATTGTATGTATGTATGTTACATTATGTAAGATTGACGCATATATACACTCCTATTAGTGTATTTATTTTCTGCCGTTCCTGCCTCTATCATTGTCGTTATTTTCACTATTGTCCTGATCATCATTATTTTTTGTATATGATATCCATGTTCTGTACTTTGTCTGATTTGTCCTCAGTCTTGATAAAGGGCAGGGTCCGAAAGCTCGAAGTAAAATCAAATTGTGAGGATTCAAAAGCTATGTCTTTACTCTCGTTATACACACTACTAAGATGCGACGGCCCAGGGGTTTAGCAGCTGAAGATACACCTCTCACTCTCTCTCTATATATATATATGTATATAATGGCAATTGTGTGGTCTTGTAAATATGATATATCAGAGGGATAACTTGAGAGCTATACTTGAGGGCTGACTGCTGGCGTAACACATCCTGTAAGAACTTTATTCTTAAGGATGAATTATCCCAGTGAGAGAGATGGTCCTGCTTTAAATACAAACTATTGTATAAGAGCAGCAGATATGTGAAGACTCTACGGTTATATTTAATGGACAATTTGTTGATTTAAATGTATGAATGTCGACATATTACTGTAAAAGTGGATATTTTCGTGTGATTAATTTTTCGTGCTTGGCCGGGTAAGAAGAGTTTCGCGTGTTTTTGATTCCGCGGAATCAAGACATCACGCACAGGAACATATGGCAAGCAAAAATATTCATGTGCTTTTATTTTAGCGCTAGTTTCTGGTTGCGCGAAATGTGCGAAAATTTCAACATCGCGAAAATTTTCACTTTTACAGTATTTGAAATTCCATCTCATAGGAACTCTCCTGGTCACATAACCACTATATTAAACACTTGACTTGTTCTGAACACTGAATTTTATTTTCTCCCTAGATCTCTGCATAGCCACTGATTTTTTTCTTTCTGCAAGATGTAAGGGAAGACAATAGCTGAACTGTATTTTCATGAGATATGAAGAAGCGATGTTTGTTTGAAGATACAGTAAATGAGCAACATAGCAAGCAACAAACAAAGGAGGGAAAGTAGACAAGAGATGCCAATCATCATGTAGTTATCATAGCTTGTATTCTGAAGAGGCCATTTTGCAGACTGAAACAATAACGGTTGAAGTTCACATGACATTCATAAACTTTAAAGTTTAGCTCCAAGTTTTAAACTTTGAAGATTATCTTGTAGTTCAGCACTGTGTAAATGCACTTGAAAGTTAACTTAGCTATCTCAAAGATTACTGACTGATAAGAACAGTAAGCAATAGTAATTTTTCTCAAAATGTCAATGTATGATTCTTGACTCTCATAAGTCCATCAAAATGGTGTATACATGTCTATCATGTAAAATTTCTCTATGTTATAACAAAGTCATGCACGCTGACTACTGTTTGAACACACCATGTACATGTAGCAACCACAATGATTTTTGAATATCTTTCCTCTAGTAATTGGGAACAAAAAACAAAAATGTCCAGCATATATCCAAAAATTAGTTGATGCTTTTGCATATAATCCTTTTTTCAGAAGTCCTAGAGTTGGTGTCAGTATATCAGTGTTCAAACTCACTAAGACCTTTAAAAAATAAAAACATTGTTCACAACATTTCAAAGGATATCTATTAACTCACCTACTTTCATACCTGCTGGCTTGCAATACAAAAATATCTGTTTTCCTTGTTACTTACAGATTTCCAAGAAAAAAGTGGGTTTTTTTTTTTGGTCTTTAGAATGCACTGTTTGAACAGCTCACATGTCCTTCTCTCTTTTATGAGATAGTCATGTACCACCTCAGAGCACAAATGATGCAAAACCACAAATTACAGGTTCACCGCTGGAAACACATTTCCTAGGTCCTCTGTATTTTCACAAACATGCTTATAGAAAAGGTTAATGTGAAAGACAGTCTGTCAATCAAAACAAAGCTTGTTATACACTGAACAAGGCCCATTCAATAACACTCAAAATTACTGATTTTCAAAAATCAATTTTTGCACACATAAACACAAATCACTTAGTATTAAAATGAGCATTTCAAAACAGGGGCCAAGTATTTGGATTATGGCCTCTTTCTGAACCCCGACTGTCCAAGGTTATAATAGTGCATTTTTGGAAAAGAAAAATTATCAGGAATCTACTGTTATCATTCTGTAATAAAGTTAAGCACATCACAAGAGAGATGATTAGCATAGAGGTCATTTTGTTGAATGCTAAAATTTGGCCACTATGTTTTGTTTTTGTTTGTTTGTTTTTTGTTGTTGTTTTTTTGCTGAATCACATGATCATATTTCTCTTGCATGTCAGTGCAGTAGAAGCTGAATGGTTGACAAACTACAGATTTTGTGATACAACTAATGTAGGAACATTGCTGGCAGTTGGTTGTCAAAGGGAGACGTAGGTCAGCGTCAAAACACTCCCTAACATAATATATGGTTTTTAATAGTGACATGTTTTAGGGATGTGGAATGTGAATACAAACAAGTTGATATGTAAGTCTGAAACTCCTCACTGTCACGTCAGTACATTTTGAAAGTATGCACTCGCCTGTCCAAGCACTGGACACTTTGTTGTTTTCTGAATTTGGCAAGTGGGAAAACACATCTAGGTTGATCATTATTCATGCTGGTCCGACATAGATAGTTTGATAATGGATGACACAGATGCTAACAAACAATGAGGAGACTTCACACTTGTAGCCTTGCAAGATAAACCCTGCTCAAACCTCTATCCAGCAGGTAAAACCAACAACTGTCTTCCAGTGTGGAAGGGGCATACAGTTTGCACTGGTTTTATGATTTAGCACCCCCATAGTGGCCACAAGATTCCTCATCACATCTAAATCTCAGGGCAGGGTAATAATGTTCCATTTTTCTCTGCATTGATTTACCACTCTGTCAAAGGGAGAGCAAAACAAGACTACCCCCAGACAGTTAACCCACTATTTGTCAGTCCTATCTCCCTGCCCGGTCACGTCTGACTTCCACGAAATCGCCTGAATATGGCACAAGATTCGGCGGAAGTCACTCTGAAAATATTTGCTTTCTGCTAGTCTATGCTATCCCTCCTTAGTCTTCAATACAGTTTGTTTTTGAAATGTAGAATAGATGGTAGCAAAGCAAGTAGATATGAAGCTTTAATGGGATAATACAAAACATATATTTCCTTGGATAATGCATGGCTTATACCTCAATTAATATGAAATTAATGGCAAACTTGTAGATTTACTTCTTTTTTCACTATTATGAAAGTCTGTTATCAAGACAAACAAGATGAAGACTCATGAGACCTTGAAGGTTGTCATTTCGATGGCATTGAAAGTTTATTGACCTGGTTATGGCTCAGAGGCAACAACGTTTCTTCTTCATTTTTTTTTTTTTTTTTTTTGGGGGGGGGTGGTGGTCTTGGGAGGAAAAAGGAAGAGGATAAGAGTAAAACAAGAGATGAGGATCATGTGACACTGTTGATAATGATATACCATGTGCATACACATTTACCTTAATTGGTTAAGTTGATACAAGTTGGTATTCCTGTTCAAACTGGTCTATTCCACTTGGTGTCATGAAATCACACACGCAGATTTGTGAATACGGTATACTTAGGTGCATAGTTTCCCCTTAAAGGCATAATTTACCATTTGCAGAAGAGACAAAAGCCAAGCATTAGTGCTTTAAAATAGTTCTAAAATGTGAGTTAGGGATAGAAACAACCACTGTAAAAATCTGAATCTGCATAATTGATGTTAAGTATTGTTAAATACACAAAATGTGAACAATAGTTATTATAAAAACGTTTCTAGACTATCAAAACCGTCTTCAGTTACGGTTTAATGAGAAAAATACTGATATGATGATGATGATGATGATGATGATGATCCACAGCATTTGTATGGCGCCATATATCTGTTATAGAAACATTCAAAGGCGCAGACTCCTCCAAGACAGTTAGCATATTTTAAGCTTTATTGCAAAAATTTTATACGATAGGATGTTTTGTGGTATAACAAACCTACACATATGCATCAAATGTGATACTTTGAACATTTTTTAAATCACTACTCCCAACAGTAAACAGGACCTTTTTAAAACCTGTTGAGGACAAGCTTTTTTGCTATGACACATATTTCCCATAGACACCTGCCCGAGTATATTTGGGACTAGTCTTCAACAGGTTAAAAGTAAAGTTACACTATTGTGCTTAACAATTTAGTGCCAAATTTCCAAAATATTCCCATAACTGTTTGATCTTGTGCAAACACAAATAAAGATGATGATATGATATAAACTTGTCTAAGATATCAAGTACAAGGCAAGTGTGTTAGATCACCACTTGTTATGTGACTGTGGAGCTATTTAACATGGTTTTTTCCCCCATTTATCTGACTGTTTCCCAAAGTTATTGTTCATTGTTTTCAACAGTCAACTCTATCCTACCTGCAGAAAGCCTGTAAGCATGCATATTCTTCACACATTGTACATCAGACTTTGATCCTGCACATAAATCCTGTTTCTGGGAAAAACAAATATGACACCAGCAAATTATGGTCACTGAGAGTTCACAAATTCTTCTTTCTTTTCAATGAAAACACAGCAATCTTTTCTGGGGGAGACCTTTCTTCTCAGGCAAGATTTTCTCAATGGTTGAGGCATGCAAAATAATGTCTCAATGTCTCCCTTGGAGGTCCTTGTCATATATCCCAGACAATGGTACAGAGAGGTCTAACCCACATTCACACCTCTTTCTACACTGAAATGATCGACAGACTTAAAATGAGTCACAATGTTTCTACATTTCCATATGCGTCTTGACCCAATCATAACCACCTCCCTTTTCTCATACCAAATGTTGGCGTACAAACCAACAGCAGAGTTGTATGGTAATGACAAATCACAGTTCTATATGGCTCAATTATCGACACAAACAGCAAATTGAAACAGGGTATTAAAGTGCAACATGTGCCACTGAATCATTAGTTCAAAATATCTGCAAAATGATCAAAACTAACATTCTGATGGATAAAATTCTGCTCTCAGACAAACTGGGTTCAGACAAAGAAATTCCTATCATTTGACACATCATTAGAGCCAAAATAGCCCAGTGACTCAACTTCAGTGTGACAGGAAAGAAACCCTACCTGAAATACAACCTATTGTTATAGAGATGCCCCGTCCCTAGTCTGGGATATACAGACACAATATGGCACTGATTATCAGTCACACACTGATGCAAAATAAAACTAAAGAATTTTCTGTGACCCAGCATGTCCACCAAAAACTTTGATATAAAATGTCAAAGCCTGGATCGATTTACAATCTTTGTAGAAGAGTAGCTGTGACACCTGACAAGAATGATTTCAAGAACTGCTATGTATGGTGACTGATAAATTGGTCTGTGTGATTTTAAACTATAAACATATGTCTATGACCCTTTGCTGACTTCTAGCTGTAAGGACGCTAATCCTTTCACTTATAATCCGTCTGGCTAATCCCTCCCTGCCTCTTGAAAGGGACTAAAAGGAAAGTACTGGCAACCTAGTCTCCTTCAAGAAGTCACTGGATATATTTGTTCTTTTTTTTTTGGGGGGGGGGTCTCCTCTCATTGTAGTAGTATTAATCAAATGGTAACTCAATCTCTATTGAACTAGCACTTTTTTGAAGTGATTTTTTTTTACAAAATTCAAAATGACATCATTGATTGTAGTCATTGGTGCACAGCAAATGTTTGTTCACTCACCTGTATGCAGGGAAATAAGGATTGAGATTTGAGACACTTCTTGTATTTTCTCTGCTTTTTCATTGATGTATTATCACTGTCCCCTTAAGATGGGACAATGTGTGTTCATTCTGCTTGAATACTACACCATGCTTGTATCATACACTGATGCCAATATTTTTTCATGTTTGATTGTCATTTTAGATACCTTTAGTATACATGATTGCTTGCATTAACCCGTTGAGGACGAGTCCCGAGTATACTTGGGCAGGTGTCTATGGAAAATGCGTGTTGTAGCAAAATCAGTCCGTCCTCAACGGGTTAAAGCACTCTCCCCTTGTACAGGCCTTTGACAATGTTTCAACTAACTTGTGGACAAACAGATCATGGATTTCTCCACTGTTGGCAACAATTTTAGTTTTAAACTAGGGAGAGGTTTGTGGTATGCCATGTGAGAAGTCCTGAAAAGGACTGTAGAGAGTTTTTCTCAACATCAAAATATCAAACCTGGAGCACTGCCATTGCGCGCAAAATGGTTCTAAGACATTGTTGGTAGTGGTAAGGTGTCATCTTTGAAATTTATAAATGAGACATGTTTCCAAGTGGCATATCATTTGGAACACCTCACACATGATGTCTTGTCAATACACATACTGTAAATGCTTGTGCTGATCACAGTTTTTATTTCAACAAAGACATGGACAATCATTATGATAAAGGAAATAGAAAGGAATGCCAAACTTTGATTGTAACACTGCTTAATTCCATGGTACATTCAAGCCCCTCTCCTCGGATTAGTTCCCTACGAAGTCAAGGTGTTTGACCTCAACAGCGGTCCGTTCAAACAGTTGTCTCCAAGATTTGCCTACCCTATTGTCTCTTGCTCCTTACTGAGAATCCCTCCTTATAGTTGTCCTCATACCACCCGGGAGTAAATGCCCACATTTTCTGCCAGCACCCCTCCTCCTTTCTCCTTCCAATGTGTGACCTATTGATTCTCAAGCAACCACAAACTTTTTTTTTTCTCCTTCAAATTCTGAGAATCTTTCATTTGATTATTTCAGATCTGATTGTGTTGTGAAAAGGGGAAGCACTTGTCTTGGCCAATTGTGACTCAAATCTGTCACAGTGATGTGAACCTATTGAGTGATGGCCAACTAGCAGATTAAGAGGAAGTTTTTGGCTCTGCATAAGGAGATAATTTGACTGCTTTTTTATTCATCGGCTCCCCAAGGTAGATTATCACAGATTCTCTGTAATCTCTAATTGATTGAATGTGAATTTCAAATAGGTCCCCCAAACCTGGCTGGCGTTGATTTAATGAATCTGATCAACCAAATCTAACTATTGTCCTGTTGTGAAGCATCCACTCATGCCTCTGGAAATAGAGATGATACCACTGGTTTGTAAATTAGGCCCCTCTGTCAGATAACCATTTGTCATAATGTCTCAATGTTTAGACACACACTCCTGAGATGTTCCATGGGTATTCTAATGGGACTTATAGCATCAGTGAATTGTGAATTATGAACTCTTTGTAAGCAAAGGGGAGTAAAACAGTTCAATACCAGAAAAGCACTCAGAGAGCACAGACCTCTGCCATGCAGCTAATTTCCACCCATACATGCATGCTGAAAATCACCAAATTTCCCAATTATAAAGAAGCCTTATCTTTACGAGTACCTCATCAGCTTCCTGCTATGCAATAGAGCAGAGCACACACTTAAGTGCGCATTAATGCAAACCTCAGTATTAATACAAGCAGCTTGAACTCCCAAGTTAATTTACCCTATTTGCAAAATAGCAATAAAAAAAATCCTTCAAAAATTCAGGGAAATTTCTAGATCACTATCAAAAGTTAGTCATCTGTTTCTTGTGTCACTATCTACCTTTTGTGTAAATTTCATTCAAATCCATTCACAACTTTTTGAGTTATTGTACAAACAGACAAACAAACCAATGCCAACAAAAACACAACCTCCTTGACAGAGATTAATAAATTATACAATTGTACTATAGCCTTGTTAACCCATTTCCACATGTGTCTTCATTGTGTTTTGTGATATCTTTGAAATAGGACATCTCTACAATGAAACATTAAAAAAAATAAACATGTGGGTTAAATTTTTCAAATCGCTGAAGGTCTAGTGTGATCATGCATCCATAAAGCAAGACTTCTCCCATCAGAACACATTTCTCTTGCCATACTAAGCATGATCATGACACACAGGACATTGTAAATCACTGAACCCAGACTTCTGACACACATACTACTGTAAACACATACATTTTTGTATGAGTGATTTTTTGTTGTTGTTGTTGAACAACTGGGTAAGCTGAATTTCATGTTTTTAATTTCACAGAATTGAAGATATAAAATTGAATTACATTAGTAACATATCGCAAGCAAAATATTAGTGTGCTTTCATTTTTGTGTTAGTTAATGGCACATGATAATTTTCACTTTCTCTTACTGTTCCACAAGAAGCAACAACAGAACATAAAACCTTAAGTAGTACCACAGAATGTACCGCTGCTGTTCTGTTTTCCTACTTCTACACACAGAATGTCTCATTCTTGGAGGTGGCATTGGACTGTGTCATAACATAGTCATTGCAAATCTATGCACACATATATGTCTATCTTCTAAAAAGGAAGTAAGATATCCTTTCTTATGCGTGACTTAAACTATAAATTTTCTGGAAATCAGACAGGATATATATACCATAAACAGGTAAGACATGTATCTCTGGCAGGAAGGAAGAAGTATGGTGCCTATAGGTCTATGTTTACAGGATTCAGCACAGAGGAAACATCAAGACTCCTTCCTTTGCACCCAAGTCTCTGCCTTCCTAAATCCCATTCCGGTATAAATCTTGTTACCATAATACTCACTATGACTCCTCCCATCTTCCTACCAGCTAATACACCTATACACCCAAGACAACATCTCCCTACCATCTCCTCCCATTCCCTCTCCCTCCTGGCTGATGACTGCTATATGCAAATTTAATTCATACAGGAGGAAATGTCAATGCCCAGATGGTCATCTACCCCTGGCTTGGAGGAAAGAAGCCGTAGCCAGTCAAGTGTGATTAATGACTCTGGGTGGCTCCATTACTTGATGCAGCTAACAGCATCAGCTTGATACATCCCTATTATACATACCATTCTTCTTTGTGATAACATGGATAACAGGAGTCTATGGATACACTGTATATATGCATACTGTAAATACCTTCTTTGATTGCCAAAACAAAGGGACATTTTATCGAAGTGACCATACTAATGTACATTGATATATATTCTGAATTGGCTTGAGTTCACGCATAAAAGTATAAGTCCATATTGATGTAAACTGGCCAAAATGACCAATTCTCAAATGATTAGTTCATCACTAGTACTGTTGGTTAGATTTCGTTATTCTGAAGGTTCATAATCACCTCGGCGAAGGGAGGAGGTTACATTTTCATTACAGTTTGTTTGTTTGTCTGTGTGCAAAATAACTCAAAAAGTTGTGAACGGATTTGGATGACACTTGCAGGAAAGGTTAAAAATGACACAAGGAACAGATGATTAAATTTTGGTAGTGATCGGGAAATTTTTATGGATTTTATGAAGGATTTTCGATATTTTGGCAGGTAGGGTCAATGAACTTGGGAGTTCAAGCTGCGCATTTTTGAGATTTTCATACGCGCACTATAGTGCATGCTCTAGTTTCTGCTAGGGCAAGTGGAAGTTGATGATGTAACAAAAGGCTTCTATATTGGGAAATTGGGCGATTTTCAGCATGAACACCACACGTATGGGTGGAAATCACTGATCTCTATGGACGAATAAGATCATTGGTTGAAATTAGCTGCTTGGCAGAGGTCTGTGCTCTTAGAGTGCTTCTCTAATTCCACAAATGAAATAAGGTTTGGTATCCTGAAGATTCATTAATCAGAAAATGAAATAAGGTTCATTATTCTGAAGTTTTATTAATCCAAAAATGAAATACTTGAAAGTTCGTAATTCCAAAAGTGAAATAAACTTCATTTAGCAACAAAACATGGCATCGTAGATAAAAAAAAAAGGAAGATGGTAGAATATTCCGCAATGAAGACTGAGCAAAAACACACACACGCACACACCCACACATACAGACAAGACATGTTACATACAAACACACACAAACATGCATGATACACATACTAATTGACAAACTAGAATATATTGCAACTGATTGACAAATTGCCCTACATCGACGTAATAAATAACAAAGCAGTACCCGCTGCATGCTATAAGGATTAGAACCAACACTTGCTGTCGGGCGAAAGCTCGGTGGTCTAGTGGAGATGACGCCTGTCCGGTGATCAGGAGGTCGTAGGTTCGAATCCTGCTCGAGTATGTACGCCCATGATTTTTTATCATGGCTACTACTAAAACACTGATCAATTCAGTGCTTATTTACGTCGATGTAGGGCAATTTGTCAATCAGTTGCAATGAAAACATCTCGACGGAAGAATTTCATAAATTTAAATAACTAGAATATAATCGTAATTTGTAGGCCTAATTGTGTCATTGATAAAACAAAAAAATATTTTCTCCTCTTCGTTATGTCACCTTTCCTGAATTGGCATTTATTTGCAGTCTTTGTAAGCATACCATATTCATCATACCAATATTCATGTACATGCGCATCAAAAAGATTGAAAAAGATGCAACAATGATAAGCAACCCAAATTTCAAAATTTTTAACAATGAGAACGTACTTACTATTGATTTTTTATTCAGCCCACTGTTTATGGGATTCTGATGAATCTTGAGTACAATCTATGAGGATTTCAGTCTCAAGCTAGAAATGTCACTATGGTAACTGGTATGCCTCTGCCATATTGCACTATATTCCAAATAGGTCTATAGTACAGATTACTGATGTGAGATAACAATTTCACATGATTGCCAAATAATCATCACCTGGTAATTATACACCATTACAATACTCTTAGCCACTTTCAAAATATGGAAAACGAGTGAAATTTTAGCATTTTTACTGGACATTAAATCCCATGGCCCACAGCTTTCCCTACATAATCACTGTGTGGTAATGCATTATGTACACAATTGTATGTATACCAAGTTTATTGAACTGCTATTCAAAAGTGTTCATACATGTATTCAATCATTTCTAGGGAATGGAGAAAATAGTATAATTTCAGCATCAAATAATGTAATTTTACAATTTTAAACTGAACTTATTACATAAGCTTTATTTGTATGGAATTCGTGGAGTAGTATTGAAATAGTTTGTAAGTTATTTAAGTAATCGTAAGCAGTTTGTGACTTCTGAAGCTGTAGAATCAAAGTTGGTGTCAGTAAGATGCAGCGTGCCCCAGGGATCCATTTTGGGCCCATTCCTTTTTTTGCTTTACATTAATGACATAGTCAATGTTTCTAATAAATTACAAATGATATTATTTGCGGAAGACACAAGTGTGTTTATGTCCGACAATGATCCTCATGTACTTCAAAGTAATTTCAATAAGGAATTTAGTAAACTTGTTGATTGGTTTGATTGTAATAGGCTTATGATTAATGTAAATAAAACAAATTATATAATGTTTATCAATAGACAGATTAACATATATGTGATATACAGATTAAACTTAAAGATGTTATGATAAAACAAGTTAATTTTATAAAATTTCTTGGTGTCACAATTGATAATAAGTTGAAATGGGATGAGCACACTCGAGTCATCTGCAAAAATTAGCCAAAAATGTTGGAGTTTTTACCAGATTGAAATTCTTACCAAAAAATATTTTGATTACATCGTACAATACATTAATTCTCCCGCATTTGAATTATTGTTCGGTAATATGGACCAATTCTAGTATGTCAAATGTAAATAGAATATTATTGCTTCAAAAGAAACTTATTCGTTCGATAAATCACAGTGAATATTATACCCATACCACTCCAATATTTTACCAATTGAAACTGTTGAGGTTTCAAGATATTTACATTTATCAGTGTGCAATATTTATTTATTTGTGTTTTAACAATATGATTCCTAAAAGTTTATTAGATTATTTTAAGTTATACTAATTGTAGATATAATATGAGAAATGTTAATATATATACTGTTCCTTTTGCCAGAACCTTGCCACCTCAAAAATCGATATTTGTCAATGGACCTACATGGAATATGGAACGGAATTCCTCCTGATATTCGAAGCAGCACATCATTACGATTAATCCAAAGGAGATACAAGTTTTACCTTCTAAATCAATACAATGAATTTTCAGATTGTTAGGCCGTTTGTGTGTAGGTGTGCATATGTGTGTGTGTGTATCTGATAGGTGTGTATAATCATGTTTTAATTTGTTGTAAGTGAGAAGTTTTTACATTTATCAAAGATATTTTTCATGAAATGATTGATTATAATATATGTGTATATTCTTTTTTGGAGACAGGCTTAAAGGACAAGTTCACCTTCATAGACATGTGGATTGAGTGAATGCAACAATATTAGTAGAACACATCAGTGAGAGTTTGAGGAAAATCGGACAATCTGTTGAAAAGTTATGAATTTTTGAAGTTTCTGCTCAGTCACTGCTGGATGAGAAGACTACTACTGCTGATGATGTCACATTCATACAACAACATAAAGAAAATATAAAGAAAATTCAACATATTTTCACTTTTCTCGCACAATAAGAGAATGCTTGACTTCCCTCCTTCAGAAGGCAGAGGGAATAATATTACCCTGAACATACGTCAGTGACAAGTCGAGGATATGTGCACTTTTTTCAGAAAGTAACATTTTGTGAAATTCTCTTTATATTTTCCTTATACTGTTGTACGCATGTGACATCATCAGCTGTAGTAGTCTTCTCATCCAGCAGTGACTGAGCAGACATTTCAAAAATTCATAACTTTTCAATGGATTGTCTGATTTTCCTTAAACTCTCACTGATGTGTTCTACCAATATTGCTGCATTCACTCAATCCACATTTATATGAAGGTGGACTTGTCCTTTAAGTATAAGGCTGTGCCTTCCTGCTTGTCTTCTAACACTATCCATTTTGTTTTGTTATATTTCTCGTGATTGTTGTTGTAATAATAATGCTTTTGTGTAGTCTTATTGATTGTAATGCTGCATGTTTCTGTTATATGTTGATTTTTTTTTTAATGGAAGTGTTAAATAAACCTGAAACCTGAAACCTTTGACCTTGATCTTTGAACTCTGATGACCCTAAACTTCTAAAGAGAATCAATATCAGGCAATACATGTATAAGTACTAGGTTTCATGAAGATACCTTGAGATATAATGGAAGAAAAAAGTAAAATATGAACATTTCAGCTTGACCTTTGACTGCTGACATTTGATGATATGACCCAAAACTTTCCATAGAGAATGGTAATACGTGTATATTCTAAATTTCATAAAATGTATTCAGGCATTGTAGAGATATAGGGGGAAATAGTGAAATTTCAGCATTTGACCTTGACCTTTGACCTTGAGTATGTAAGCTCAAAAGTTGATAAGCACAGTTTGGTCTACTCATACATTCATATTATGCAAAGTTTCATTATATCTCAAACAGTTCTTGAAAATATTATTGAACATTGGGAGCAGTGATGAAAAAAAATTGTCAAACTATCACATTTGATGCATAGATAGTTCAGTTGTATCACAAAACAACTTACCATACAAAGATTTTGCAGCAAAGCCACAAATATTCTGAGAATCAGAGATATCACTAATTTTCTCAATAAACTGTCACAGTGATGGTTTATTCTAGAAACAGTTTTGAATAAGACTGTTGTTCACATCTTGTTTATTTAATAACACTTACCCTTGACTATACTGATTAACATTTCTATGTTAGTTGTAACTTACATTTTAGAACTGTTTTAAAACACCAAACCTGTTTTTTTTTTTTTTAATCTGCAAATGTTCTCAAGGGACTTATTAAGTTACGTTTTACACAAAATCTTTTATGGACGGACAGACACACGGACAGACGGATGGATGAAGGGAGGGACAACCTGAAAACAGATTGGGTAATGACTACCCACTGAATGTAAGGAAATTCTAACATCAGATGAATGAAGAATTTAGAGCCACAGTTAATAATACATTGTACCTCTCCAACCAAAAGAAAACAAAAAGCAAATCCCATATCATATCTTACATTTCATGTGACGACTAACTAATACCTTTAAGCTGTCTGGCCTTCCTGCTCTGCTGACAGTTTTGGCCAGATTACATCATGTCAAGTGCTCCCAACAAACATGTCACCTTACATGTATGTATGAGGGGAGCAAAAACAGAAAGTGTGCATCCTAGTCTGGCACACACAGAGAAAGTTTGGCAACAGAGGACAAATTTGCTAAGCTGTAATTTTCCATCCACATGGGATAAAACATGAGCCTTGACTCAACCACTTTGTGCACCACTCTGCTTAATAAGCCAGACTGAAGACTCAAAATCATGGGGGAAACTTTGGTTTGAAGACCAGCTTTTAAACTTCATCGAAACAAGCACATTACAGATTTTCTGATGATTACTTGAGCACACTAAAAACACTTAAGAAAAACTGACATATCTTTCTTGGCCACCTAATAGAAAACAGGACAATGGTAAATAACATATAAATTATTATTATTCAGAAATTATTGGTTTATATTGCATGGCATGAATAATGTGTCTAAAGCAGTTCTGCTTATTACAAAAAAATAATAATCAGTGGGCAACAGAGAAGAGAAAATAGAATTTAAAAAAATAAATGGGAAGTGAGGTATCATCTGATTTCATGCATACAACTTTATTATTCACAGCACAAAAACATGATATACAAGAGGTACTCAACCTATTTTTTTTTTCAAAGTTGTATTTTACCAACTGAGCATTTAAAATGTGTTTGTTAATCTCTTCAGAGTCAATCAGTAATTTACTATCAATGATAGGTCAACTCCCAAACAGCATTTCACATATATTCACATTCTATCAAGAAAGGGTACAATTGGGCTATGAAGCAGGTGTAGAAATATTGCTATTCAAACCAAGATATGATACTCGCCACTTGACAATTTGGAATGTCAATGACCTTGGATGCCCATTTTAAGCACAACCTCTCTTAGGAGAGAAAAACATCTAGGCCTACATACACAGTGACTTGCACTGGAAAATTTTCTGTGATTGTATGATCAGTACAATCAATGTCCAGGGGAGCCCCGAGAGCGACCGATTTAGGAAGAAATCTGGACCATTTGTCATCAAACCAGCAGACATGGCTGGCTTTAAGGCTATCATATGACTTGAACTTTTGGCCACAATTTCCAAGAATTTCTTGTTCAAAGGAACCATACTTGTGCACAGGTATTTAACCTTAGCGGGGCATACTGAAAAAAAAAAATAATAAAGTGAGTACTGTAAACAGCTGTCTGACCACAGAACCTGGGATCTCTAGATTCTGAGTAGGCAAGCGAGTAGGCAAGATAGGATGAAAAAGAGAGGGGGATAGAAACAGGAAATTCAATACATATATACAACAAAGAAGTATGGATAGAAGAACCAATGGTATAAAAGGGAAACATGCAAAGTGATTGGTATGGGCTTTACACACTATCTGTGAAAAACATTGACAGTTTCATATCAGTTTGAGATCATCACTTGAGCCATGAAAGCACACAAGTTTCAGGTGTTTTAAATGTAAGAGATAAGATTTCTGGGGAAAAAAAGAAGAAACATTTTTTTAACAGCATCTTTTACACTTTCTGAAGGATAACAAGTGATTACACATCACTGGCAACATAAACACCATTTGTCATCTTGCATGATAAACTTTTCACATGTTTCAGCCACCCTACTGGATCAAATACTATAGGTTCCTACTGCATATATATGCCACACAATTTGCAATGTTTTTATTGATAACAATTTCATGAGTTAACTGATATTCATGAAAATGACCACTTGTGAAAATACCAGTATAATAATAATATGGTATCCTTCATCCAGGGTAGCCTCTTGATCTGCAGCATTGCCACTGCTCTTCCCAAGAGGGTCTTACCATTACTATTACCCCAGCGTTGCCAGGTACCCATTTACAGACTGTATACACCTGAGCTGAGGGCATGGTGGGTAAAAACATCTTGTCCAAGGATGTAAACACTTCACAAGATTTGAACTTGGAACCTCCCATTGAAAGTCGAACCTTCTCTGCCATGCCACAGCACCCCCACTAAAACTGCCTCCCATAACACAAATTCAGTGCATATTGTCTTAAAGGTTTAGAATTGTAAACTTTTCTCCTGAAAAGTGATAATATGCATTTCTCATTTGTGACTGTGGTTCTCAGTCATGAATTCAACCATCCAAAATATAATCTCACAAGTCCCAATAGGTGAAACATAATGCTTCCAAAATGTTTGGTGCATACAGTATTACAATCAATGTCCTATCCTCCCACCTCCTCTAGGACAAATTTCGGTACTCTTGATAGGAGGTGAAAGGGAAAGGGAAGGGATTTTGGAGAATGTACATTACTAAGTGAGGATTAAACAATGACCTCTACTGGAGGGACCATATTAACAGAATAAGTCCAGACTAAAAATTGGTTAAAATGCTGTCACTTATCAAATATTTCACATAAGAAAAAAATATAGATCTATGGCACAAGCATGGAAGACCTTCAGCATGCCTTCAAATTGTTACTTTGTATGTTACTTATGTTACATATGTTACCAGTAGACCACAGCCAATCCAACATTTGGTTAACCACTGTCCATTGAGATGCTGGACTGCTGGACCCCTGAAAGATTGAGAGATCACTCAAAGATGGTCAGTCATAGAGTGACCACAAGTAGCTTAGCCACAAAGCATGTGGCAGTGGTCATTGTGGCAACCAATACAATCTTGCCACAATCTGCTCCTAACTAGGCAAAGTTGCCATAAGTGATACAGCTTACTAAAATGTTCTGCTTCATAAAACGCTTTGTATCCAGTGGCAAGCATCCAGTAGCAACCAACCATTATCGTTGTCATTATTATGGGAATGCAATAGTGACAGGGCTATTACTAGCTCGCACATCAGGCAAGTACCAGGCATGAATATTTTATGGAAGGGCTTTCAGGGAAGCCAGTCAATTGCCCAAACATTTTTACCGTTTGATAGTCCCTTTCATTTCATCATTCTACAAGATTTCATTTCTCTTTTTCATCTAGACCCTCTCCAGTACTTGTTGGAAATTCCTACTCGACTTGGTGGAGAGGCTATAGGTACACTAACATCTCTTGTGTGTCCGTATCACACTAACATGGCCTTCATCGGATCATGGAGCTACAGCAGCTCCATGATCTAATAAAGGAAAACGGCAGATGGACAACATACAGACACAAGCACACACACAAGTAGTGAGTTCAATCACAGCATTTGTTTTATTTCATCTAGATCAAACAGTCTTGACTTGCATCTCATATCTAGGAGTCATTCCTCCTTGTTACTGACAGGCTACTTCAAGTTTAATCCACTCCCTGCAAGAAGCCAGACCCCTATTGATTTTGCACTGGACAGATCCAGTTCCCATATGCAATGAGTTAAGAGATTCTGCCAGAAAATCCAACACTAGATATGTGTCAAAGAGGGCATATCTCTGCATTTCATTGCCACTATCACATCACAAAGAAAATCCTGTGTCAATGGTGGCATTCAAATGCTACAAGCATGTACACAACTTTCAGACAGCATTGGTACCAGTCGTCACTGGTAGAAAATGTTGATCTAAAGCGGAAAAGAAAAAACTTGTCACAAACTGAATCACTCGTAAGGCTTCTCTCGAGGAAAAGGACAATGTGCAATGTAGTCACCTGAAATTCATTACACAATAGCTCAAACTGGAAATATGATAATTCAATAATTAGAAGAAACTTACATCATGCTCTGTATCTCCGAGATGAAGTGGACTCTGTTTGGTGGCTTGGTGGCATGAAGTGGGGGGGACAGGGTGTTGCCTTCTGATGGACTCATGGGAAATGACTGGTTGCTCTGGAAACAAGATCGAAATGTGCCACACACAAAAATAAAATGTGAATTTTCACACAAATCTTAAAAGTTCCAATGCAGATCCATTCACATTTATGACAAATTGGAGATTGTCCTCGGGGTTTGATTAGAGACAGCAGCTTCTCTTGCCCAGCAACAGAACACGTCTGAACATTTATGATTTAATCTGTTGGGCTGACCGCAAAGAGGGGAAGCTAGAGTCAAGGGCCTACTCACTCTCAATTTTATTTAAGCCTTCACTGATGAGGAAAAGACATTGTAGTCTACATAATGCTTGACTCATGAGAGGACTGCACAAAGTGACTAAGCTTGAATCAAAACATCTGTGCACACGTTCACTCACTACTTGCAATGAAACTCAGGAAAGTATGCTTCAAACTTGATTACCTCTGACAACGTTGTAATTGTTATAACCTTTGAGTTGATTATGATAAATGTGTCTTGAGGAAGGAATGCATATATCCAGCAGGTCAAAGTCAGAAGAAAAACAAAAACAAATGCCAGCACCATGCAAGTAGAACTGACAGACCCAGGTCCCCCTTTAAGGTGGATATATGGCAGGCATCATTCCAACATTTCAGTGAAGCCACAAAGGACATTACTTACAGAGGACAGAGTAGTTCATGTCAATGCTGGTTGAACTTAATGATGTTCAATACTGCTGTTTTACCCAGGGTTTTACCATATGACAACCTGTTAAGGTAGCCTCTCCTCAGAGATCAAGGGACACTGCTAGAGATAGGACAACCAGTATGTATCCTGCAAAGCTCTTGGAAAGGGAAGTTTTCCTTGAATCCCCTTAAATAACCATTTCCCTCCAATGACTGAAGTGCTTCGCCATAGAGAGGTACCTTGTCAATGAAAACGGGTATCAAGCACATATCAACGATGAGGGCTTACTTGCTTGTCAGGTAGACATCAAGGTATAATTGTTGAAAGTATATGCCTATTAAACCTCCCTGGCCTATGCATGTATCTGAGTATACTATGTGAGGCAGACATCATACCACATTACATTCTGAGGTAGTACCTATTCCTCATTGACAACCCTTGCATAAACTGTTGCTACCTGCTGGCACTTGCATTTGGATATAGGCCTACCAAACTAATTTTTTTCCAATCAAAAAGTAGCTTATTTTGATGTCATATAATACAATTGTTAAAGGAAATTAAGATTTTGCAAAAGGGGGCTTGCCCTGGTTGTCACTATGAAACTGAAAAATCTTAAAAATGCATCATGAACACGCTGCGTTGTTTCTGGCCCCATGACCTAGTGGTGAACTAAGGGTTCCAGCAAACCACAAAGAATGATGTATGAAGCAATGTCTTTGACCTGAATTACAGTGTTGCTTGCTCTGCCAACACCCTGGCATGGTTTGTGGCTTAGAACATGGTCTCCATGAAGTAGCTACAAGCTGCCAAAGTTGCCCACATGGGTTGTTGTGGTTAAAGGCATGTGTGTGTGTATGTATATGTGTGCGTGTGTGTATGCATGTGCATTGATGTACATGTGAATGAAGAGTACATTTGGGCTGTCTGCTTTCACAGATTTTAGATTTTAAAGACATCAAATGATGAGAGCATCATTAGTAACAGATGAATGACAAAGAAACATGTCCTGACCTTAAGTAGAGCGGACACTAACGCCAACCATCAATTTATTCATACTTTGTCTCAGAGTTTAGCAGGAAATCATTTATTCAAATGATGATGCAAATGCCTGATTGCCATCAATGGCAAGGGTAACTTCAAATCTGACTGGCATCTTTCCGTGACATACCTATGATATGAATTTAATGGACAAGCTCATAGCTGTGGAAAGTTGCTGAAAGTACACCCCAATATTGTGAGTACAGTATTCATCGCATAATCGGGACAGGTTGGGAGTAGCAAACATGGCCCCTTTAAGCGGGGTGCCCGATTTCGCGATGAGCACTCACCATACACTAACGGCATACGACATGTACATTATGTACAGTGCACACACACACACACACACACACACACACACACATGCATACTGACGTACTGTACATGTACATGAATACACAACCACGCTACCCCTCGGCGCGACCCTCTAGCTGTCCCTACATTCTCGCAATGATGCAGTCATCGCAACCGGGTTCTTCTTCTGTCACCTCTCTTCGAACACAAAATATGTGGATTAAAAGCTAGCACTTTCTTAAACATTCGTAGAATTCTTGGACACGTAGGGCGTTCTGTATAAATACATATCCACAACCATGGGAAATGATTACCCAGAACTGATGTGGGAACGTCAATGAAAAGTCCTACAATCATTCAATCATCACGGCTTGATTGTTTACTTGCCGCGATCACTGCACTGTACATGTGTTGTTGTATAGCGATCTAGCTCGCCATATATACACATGTACAGAAAAGCGAAGGCGGGCAGCGAGCTGAAATGTATGTGTACTGGGTGGACGGAGGTCAAAACACACCAGTCCGAAGCTTGCTTTGTAAGTTTGATGTAAACGACAACTGACAGGGAATCTTTGAAATATTGTTGTGGTATTTTGGTAGATTTTTTGTGTAAAATATCAACAAAATCAAAGGTCGCTTGAAGAAAAATTGTCCCGTTTATCAGAGGTCCCCGCCCGATTATCCAGTGAAAATAACGTGCATTGGAAATGTTTCTGGGAAGCGTATGTCATTTAAGCGAGGTTCCCGATTATCAGATGCCCGATTATGCGGTGAATACTGTATCTAGTGATTTTGATGTAAGGTCAATGACCTCTTGACCTTGACATTGTCCATCCTGAACCATATTCAAACTTGACCATCATCTTCACGTCATGAACCTATGGTAACCTAGTTCATGGTCATAGCTCAAAGCTGTAGAAAGTTATTGTGAGCATACTCAAACATTGTAAGTTTGGTGCTTTTCATTGTAAGTTCATTGAGCTTTTGACCTTTGACATCATCAGATTTCACCGATATTCAAACTTTACTGGCATCTTTAGACAATGTACCCATGATATAAGTTTTGTATTCACAGTTCAAAGCTCTGGGAAGTTACTATAGTACATCACATATTGCAAGTACAATGCTTATGCTTTATCTGGAAAAGTTCATTGACCTTTTGACCTTTTACCTCATTGGACTTCATCAATAATCAAACTTGACTGGCATCTTTAGGTGATGTACCTGCTGTATGAGGTTCATGATCATAGCTCAAAGCTGTGGAAAGTTGAGAGTACACCACAATACTGTGCAGGTATGGCACTATCAGGGAAAGTTCACTGCACTTTTAACCTTTGACCTTGTCACACTTCACTAATATTCAAACCAGACTGGTACATTTAGCCAATGTAACTATGGTGTGAATTTGTTGGTCATAGCTCAAAGTTGTGAAAAGTTATTGAGAGTACACCGCAATACTGCCAATGAGTACAGTGCTTATAGGATAAACTTTATTGACTATTTGACCTTTGACTTTGTCGGACTTCACCAGCATTTGAACTTGACTGGCATCTTTAGGCAATGTATACTGTGATTGTAATTTGGTGGTCACAGCTCAAAGTTATGGTAAGTTATAGAGAGCACAATAAACACTACAAGTACAGTGATTATCAGGGAAAATTCATCGACTCTTGACCTTTGACCTTGTCAGACTGCACCAATATTCAAGTTTGACCAATATCTTAAATGACGTACCTGTGGTGTGAGTTTCTTGGTCATAGCGAAAAGTTATGTGAAGTACTGAGAGTACACCACAACTGAACATGTACGAGTACAGTGCTTATTAGGGAAAGTCAATTGACCTTTGACCTTTATGTACTTAGCCCATATTCAACCTTTGCCAGCATTTTTAGGTTACCTGTGGTGTGATAATAAAGAATGGTGAATAACAAGTGACGGCTACTGGAAAGTTATTAAGAGTACACAAACTTGTTGATAATGCTGGTAACGATGACAGCAACAGAGTAGTGACAGCTATGTCTTGCTTCTACAGTGGAGGCGAGACTAAAGTTACGTTTTAATCTACTTCCTTTATATTCCTATTTGAAAGCAAGCTTCAGAACAGTTAGAAATCAGTTACAAACAGATTGAAAAAATTCTGCAATCTCATTGGTCAACAGCTGCATGTTGATTTTGCATTCAGTAAATTTACCAAGTTGGGACCAAGAAATCATGTCAACAAAGGCACTTTGTTAACTGGTAAATTTTGATTTGCATATATGTACATGAAGAATTTCATTTCTAGATAACATAAGTGACAAGTAAGGACTTTCTCATTTTGATTATGTTACTTTGGGGGTTTATTTTGGCAAAACTTGATGCATAGATGAGATGTGATGAGCAGGAGATCTATTCCAATTGGTCTAGCGCTCACCTGAGCAGGACACTTTACCTTACAGCCTCTGTTTACCATTGGTGGCAGTGATTTTAAAAAAGTTCAGATTATCACATTTGATGCATAGATAAATCAGTTGCATCATAAAATATCATACCATATAAAAACTTGGCAATAAAGTCACAAATATAACGAAATATTAATTACCATTTTTTAAAATAAACCATAAGTGTCGATGGTTTATTCTAGAAACAATCTTAATAAAACAATTGTTCACATTTTGTATATTCAACAATACTTAACATTGATTATACTGATTAAAATTTTAACGTTGGTTGCTTTTATCCCTAACTCACATCTTAGAACTATTTTGAAGCACTAAAGCTGTTTTTTTTTTTTCATCTGCAAAAGATAAATAGTGGCTTTAATGGCAATGAACCTGAGGGGAAAAAATTCACATTTTGATAAAAGATTTATGCAGGCCCCTCGGGAAACATCTTCCAAACATTCGGTATTTAGGCCCTGCTCTAGGGGCTCCCTCTGAGGCATCAACACCATTTGTACAGACTATGATTCCTTCCCCCCCCCCCCCCCACTGATAATTCTTGCCAAGTTTGGTAAAATCCAGCCATCCCTTTTCAACAGAAGATAAAATGGTAAAAGATTATGAAAATTAGCTAATTTGAGGCATATGAGCCCTGCTCTATGGGTCCCCTATATGAGGCAACACTATTTGTAAAAAATACAGTAAACATCGCTTAAGTCGACAACGCATAAGTCGACAACTCGCTTAAGTCGACACGATAAAAAAGTCCTGATTTTTGCCTTTATTATTCCTTGAAAATTTCCTCGTCTTAGTCGACATTTATAAGTCGACAACTCGCGTAAGTCGCCCTGATTTTTCAGTGCCAACTGAGCTGAAATACGTGTTAATTCCCTTGTCTAAGTCGACATAATTTTTCGCTCAAAATCTTGTCGCCATTCTCTGAAAAAAAAGAATTGTTTTCCCGCCCCGATTCACTGCATTTCTACTCGGTAATTCGCTAGTGTACGGCGCGGTAGCGTTCGCGCCATGCGTCCATTGTCTTGTATGCCAGAATACAGAAAGGGCATACACTCATTTACACTGGAGCATTACATGTAGTACCCAAGGCAGTTCACTTTACCCCTTTTCTCCCATTCGTTATTCTCAAAACGCACAAATTTTGTACACCTATGTGTCTCAGTAGGTATTCATTATCCGAACATGGAATAGGTGTTTTTGTAAATCCGAATATTCTAACGTTAATTATTTCGAAGCGGTATTAAAAACCTGGGCCCTTTCTAGAAAATTTATTAAAATGCAACTAATAATGCAACTCAAAAAATCAAATTCAGGTGTATCAAATCACACACAACTATTGCATTTTAACGCAAGTGCATTGCTGAAAAGACTTGCGTTTGATAATCATATGAAACAATTTTGTACGAACCTGAAACTCAATTGCGTTTAAACACAACTCTAAAAATCAAATGCAAGTCCATCAAATCACACGCAGTGATGTATTTAAACGCAAGAGCATTGCACAGAAGACTTGCGGTTTTTGTACGAAACTAGAAACTGCGTTTAAAAGCATCTCTATACATCTACGGAAGTGCGTTATTGTTGAAAAGACTTGCATTACTTTTTTTATTTCGTAAGCAAAATTAGAAATTAAACTCAACTCTGAAAATCAAATGCAAGCGCATCAAATCACACGGAACGCTGAAAAGACTTGCGTTTGATAATCATACAAAACTAGAAAATTGTAGGGAACTTTTTTTTAAAATTCTTCAATTTGAAGACTTACCAGTTAAGTTGAAGTATTAAAAACAGGCTTTGGGCAACGTTTGGTTTTGCCAATAGTCCCTTTCTGTTCGAATTGATGACTGAATGTGACTCGGTCGAGAGGACCTTGGGAGAGCTACACTGAATTGACGGCCAGCGCATGCGCACACAAACATCTTATCCGTTCATGGATTTGAAATTTGTTCGCATGTGATGTGTGCGTATGCGCTGGTCGTAGTAATCAGTGTATGTAGCTCTCCCAAGGTCCTCTCGACAGAGTCACATTCAGTCATCAATTCGAACAGAAAGGGACTATTGGCAGAACCAAACGTTGCCCGAAGCCTGTTTTCAAGACTTCAACTTAATTGGTAAGTCTTCAAATTGATGAATTTTGTGGATTTTAAGTTGATATTTACCCGCAATACTAAATCTGTCATGACCCTGAATGCTACAATGCGAAGCCCCATTACGCTATGCGTATGGGGCTGCTGGTCGCTATGCGTATGGGGCTGCTGGTCGCTATGCGTATGGGGCTGCTGGTCGCAGTTAATTGCATGATTACTGAGAAATGAGAGCACTTTGGGGCGAGTAAGTCTCACAGTGTTAGTTATATGATAGATACTTTAACCTGAAACACGGAAATTCAGGGAAACTTTTGAGGTACCAAAACTTTTTATTATCTTTAAATGCAAGAACATTGCAGAGAAGACTTGCGGTTTTTGTATACGAAACTATAAGAACTGCGTTTAAACGCATCTCTAAACATCTACGGAAGTGCGTTATTGTTGAAAAGACTTGCATCATTCTTTATTTCGTAAGCAAAATCAATAATTAAACGCAACTCTGAAAATCAAATGCAAGTCCATTATATCACACGGAACGCTGAAAAGACTTGCGTTTGATAATCATACGAAACTAGAAAATTGTAGGAACTTTTTTTTCACTCGACTGCGTTTAAACGCAACTCTAAAAATCAAATGCAAGTCCATCACATCACACGTAATGCTGTATTTAAACACACGAGCGTTGCAGAGAAGACTTGCGGTTTTTGTACGAAACTATAAGAAACTACGTTTAAACGCATCTCTAAATATCTACGGAAGTGTGTTATTGTTGAAAAGACTTGCATTATTTTTTATCTCGTAACAGAACTTTCTCCGTGACCAAACTTAGTCTGCACTTGCAGGGGAAAGACATCGTAACATTTACATGTTTTAAATTATCGTAACGCATGCTGCTTCACGAAATGTCAATGAAATAAATGATAACGAATTATTGTTAAAGTTCGCTATGCCGAAGGTTTAAATCTCAGTCCAAAGTTAAAAGTAGTCCAACAATGGAAAGAGGTTTGTTTTTACGAAGGTTAGTAGTCCGAAAGATGTCGTTTTCGGATGAACAAACTTTTCTTCTTCTTTTTATTTCAGACGGGCCCGCGCCGTACAGAGCGGTAATGTTGCGAATCGGAGCGAGAGAACAATTCATTTTCAGAGTATGGCAATAGAAATTTAAGCAAAACAAGTAGGCGACTTAGGGAAGGAGAAACACATATTTCAACTCAGTCGGCACTGAAAAATTATCTCGACAGAATCATGCGAAATCACAACACGCATATCTTCGCAGCAACGCACTTGAATTTAAATCGCAAAGTTTAATGCAATTTTGGGGAATTTGCGTTTGATATTTCAAATCAAGTTTAAAACGTAAAGTGTCTAGAAACGGGCCTAGGTTTCCGATCCCGCTCTCTCAAAATCTCTCTAGAGATTTGGGAATTATGTGTTGTCGTTACTAACCCACGCGAAATTTATGCATGAACTAAAACATTATTGTTGCTGATGTCAGTAGGCATGTTTTGGCGGCAAAAGGAGTAAGATTTGGGTAGCAATCTGCATCATGATTCAAATCTTACTCTGTACAGGGGAAATTAGTTTTCATTTATAAGTCGACAAAATGTCGACTTACGCGTAAGTGGACATTCGCATAAGTTGACATGTTTTGCTCAGTCCCGATTATGTCGACTTACGCGAGGTTGACTGTGTGATCAGCTCTTCCTCTCCTTAATGATTCCTGTCTACCATACTTTGGTCACAATCAAGTAACCATTTTTAAAAGGCCCTGTTACACTTTTCCGGGCAAGCTAAGCAGGCTTCTTGCGTGTAGGGATTTTCCAGCACACAGTGTAATTCTCTGTGGACAGACAAGGATTTTGGGTGAGTTTTGCATGCGTCTTATCTGCTGGACACGTTCTACTTAAGTTCTAGTTATGGGCAACATACAGGCACTGCGAATTACCTGCGTTACAATTGCATTGTTACCTGCATGGGAGTTGCCTGCAAGGTGTGGTCACTGTGAGCCTCCTACTGGTGTTTTGCTTGGACCTCTGCAGGCAATCACCCTGACTCACCCACAACAGGTTTTGACAATGCTCAAGGGCCTGTCACGCCTTTCTGGGCAAGCCTTATTTGTGACTTGCGGGGGACAATTTTTGCTATCCAGAGGTCCCTGCAAATGGCCCACACCCAACAGTATCTACATGTATCTTGCCTGTAGTTGCCAGGAGGTACGCATGCAAGTCAGATTTACCAACAGCCAAGTTTTGAGCATGCTCAAAACTTGGTCCAGGTGAGTTGCCAGGATTGCCAGCAGAGGTCCACACAGAACACCAGTAGGAAGTCTGTAGCTGTTGCAAGTCTGGCAGTTGACCCGCTTGAAGAACATAGGTTGCCCATGGATCTGTGCCTATGTGCTGGACACGTGTGTCATCTGTGGGCATTCTAGAAGCATAATATAGGTGTTTTACTGGCAAGGAGCAGTGTTGATAATGCCAACATCCTTGTAGCTGGTCAGTTCTGTGAGCGTGGAGCAAGCTATACGAGCAAATTGCATGCATGGTGAGGGTCAGTTACTGCCTTTCTGCTGGTTAGTTGAGAGTCAGCTGCAACCAAGATAATGACATTCTGCGGGACCTCTGCCATATAAACAGTCCTTCAGAGGGATTCCTTCACTGACTTGTCAGCCCTTAAGTGCCCACATGCCTGACACGCAGGTCGCACGGAATACACACAAGCAGAATGTAAGTAGCAGGTAAGACGCATGCAAAACTTGCCCAAATCCTTGTCTGCCCACAGAAATTGTCCTGCATGCTGGAAAATCCCCACATGCAACAAGCCTGCTTAGCTTGCCCGGAAAGGTGCGACAGAGCCTAAACATGGCTGCGCATAAATAGGACTTGCCTGCGCACCTCCGGGCATCTACGAGCGAGATACATGCTAAAGTGTCATTTACGGGCCATCTGTGGGGACCTCCCGGTAGTTAAAATTTTCCCCAGCAAGTCACACGCAAGGCTTGCCCAGAAAGGTGTGACAGAGCCTTTAAGAGATCTATGAAAATATCAACAATCATGAAAATTAGTTATTTTTGCAAACTTTAGGCCTCATCCTAGGGGCCACCTCTGAGGAACCACCCAGCATTTGTACAAACTATGATCCGCACCCTCTATTGATGATTCCTGCCAAGTTTCATAAAACTTCCAGTTCCAACTTCCATTTTTTCATGTGCTTTGAATTTGCCAATCTCCACCAACTACTGTATAGAGTAACTGCGTCAGTAAGCGGCCGTGCAGCCGTTCGCGGCAGGTACAACATACACGGTAATATACAGCTAAACACAGCATTGCACTGTTACATGCACACTACACATATACTAACACACTAGCAATCAACAAAAACCAACCGATAAACTGGGCACGATCTCTGACGAAAGTGAAATTTCTCACCTAAATGACAACATATCGCATCCAAAATGAAATTTTCGGTACTTCTTAACATAACAGTTAAGAAACAATGGTCCAAGAAACTGGATTTTTTTATGTTTTCTCGATGTTCATGGATTTTGAAAACATATCCTCACGTAACATAGAATTTTCGCGAGCCGATGTGGGCCGCCATTTTTTTCAGAAAGTGGATGTTACCATCGTAACATATGAGAAAAACACGAGAAAGACATCAACAACACCGCCAGAAGTGCGATCTTCTTTGCGGCCAATGCATGTGCCCACGCTATTTTCACGTGCTTTCGCAATGGGAATTGGCGCTTACGCAATGTTCGCGAGACATGTGAAGGCGTTCAGCTAAAGATCGCGGAGCACGCGCGTATTGCATAGGGATTGTACATCGTGCCGCAAGCAGAAATACTACATCGCATATCGCCCTTATCGGCGAAAATTGTGCCGGGTTTTGCTCTGGTAAATCATGAAAACTGCGTTGGTCAATGGTAAATTTCTTTCATGAAAACAATTGCGTTAATGAATAATCTTGTCTATGATATATGAAATGGTTGAAAATAATTTGCCTGATTTGTTTACAAGTTGGAAAAACTCTTAACAATGCTTAAACTGCCGCAAACGGGATATTTTACTCTACACCATATATTTCGCGAGACTAAATTTTCGCGAATCAGGAATTCCCGACGATTTCGCGAGTGGTTAAATTCGGGATCGTGGAGTCCTGTACTGAACGGAGAAGTGTACACGCGTATGTTACATTCACATCGGGATCTGAGTCAATATTTTCGCGTGTCTTTAATTTCGCGATTAGCACCTGACTCGCGAAATTCGCGAAAATAAAAACCTCACGAAATATACGGCGTATACAGTATCATCAATTTAAATGGTTCAGATCACTAAAAAGGTTAGATACTATGCGGGTGCCTTTCCTAAAGTTCAACATCTGCATTTGCTCCTACCTGACCTGTATGTACAAACAGAGAGGAAAAAAATATGCCTTACCATACTCGGTCTGTGTGCATACATAGCTCTGCCTCTGTCAGAGTGTCAGTAGGGCCTATCAGTATCACTTTTAACTTTTAGACTAGACCTAGTCTATTTTATTTTTAGACTAACAGTTGCTACTAGAATCAGACCAGGACCAACTACTACTCATAGACCGTCCTTATACGTTTATACGGCCACGCTAATGAAAAAGTCGAATGGATAGAGTCATAGACCTATTCACTTTTCTTTGTTACAAAGGTAACTGTCAGTCCTGTCACCTCTGGAGCTGTTCACTGTCTGGAACTATGCCTCTTTCTTAGTCTGCTCTCTTTTGATATAGATTGACGCACACCATGCACCGTGCATCGTATGTACTTGACAGTGAAGCCTAAACTTCGTAAGGCATACAACAATCAACCTCAGGTACAAGTACACACTAACTATTCATTGCATGTATGGGACTAGCCACGGCACCACACGAAATTTCAACGTTCTAATCAACCCACTGAGCGTTCTTACCTTACTTTCATGGCTGCTACCTGTGGAAGAAGCATCTTTGCCTTTATCAGACTTCTTCGATTTCACTTTTTGCTTTGTCATCTTTTTCATGAAAGTGCATTTCACACATCTGTACAGGATTACAATGAGTATATTTGAAGCATCTCTCTCTCTCGACTTGTGCATATGTTATCACAACAGTACGCATGCGCGAAGGTTTGATAGCAGACGACGGATCGGACGGAGACCGTGAAAAAACACCTGTTACCACCTGGCTCTACGACTGTCCACAGGCATCTTATAGGTCTGCAGTAACCCAGGGGTTTCCGAAATGTCTAATTGTCTAATTGAGGATATTTTTGATTTGACACAGAATACTTTTTTAGACCTAAAGTAATGATTTTCCTTTCTTTCCAGCTATGTTTTTTTTTGTTTCTTCTCCAAGAATTTCCGTCTTCTTCCTCGTCCCCAGGATTTTGTCTCCGTCAATGATCCTTCTCCCTACCCCTCGTCTCTGTTCTCTGTTTATCTCGATCTGTTCATAGCGATTTCAGGGAACATAATCTTAAATTGAATTAATTTCTCGACAGACAACTTTGTTTTTAAAAATGCGATTCAACTTCGTAGTGGCTGCAAGATCATTTTTTTTCATAAACAAATGCAAGTATGTTATTATTATTATTATTATTATTATTATTATCATTATTTATTTATTCATCTATCTATCTATCTATCTATCTATTCGGCATTTCAGACATGTGTACATGGGTAAACACAAAACACATTTGATTCTGTATAACAGAGATAATGTAAATCATAACATAGAGACAAAACACAAATGAGGAAAAAAAAAAACAGATTGTGACAAAGAAAACAGGGTTGCCAGGGACAGAAAAGGTAAACTTAATTACCATGACCCGCAGGTCTTCTACCACATACCCAATAAACTAATGTATGTCAAAATCTGTACATTAAATATCACTTACACTCTATCAGTCACAGTGACTTTAACATGCATATTAATTAATATCAGATGGTTGAGTGTTTGAAAGTGTTCGAAAAGTTACGGAGAGTGAATAATGTCACTAATGCCCGACCAAGTAACGTGCATTCACAAGACTCCCAAAGGCCAGCGCAAGCTCCGAGCTAATCGAACATACAAACGATCATACAGGTAATCGTAAATGAAGCAGCTGAGCGCAGGCGAGCGGTTGTTGATACCGGCCATTGGTTCAATACACAAACGCCCGGTGATAAGTAAAGTCGGGCCTTTATAGGTAAAATAAAAGACTAGTCACGTATTTGTCAAAGCTCTCGGCCAAACATTTCCACAACGATCCAAATCACCATTTTATAAACCTAGACAGCTACCATTCTGTGGGGTCATCGTCCATCAATATAGTGTGCCACTCACGTCAACCGCGCCTCACATATCCATCACATATCTTATGGTGAAATATCGGATCATACTTGTGATTTTTCAGTTGGGGGGGGGGGGGGAGTTAAGTTTTACTGAGTCACTCTGAACATTGACTCCATATTGTGTGCTCTCCCTTCTCTCACCAAACAAGGTTCATGGTCCTGCTTTAGCGCTTTGTCACTGAGACATTTTCGATTTTATTCGATTTTATTTCTGCATCTTTCTTTTTCAAATAAACAAATTGATTAAATGAAATACATAATAAAATTTCTACCATTTAAACAATTTTATGGAGACCGACCTGGTCACAAATGAATAAATCAATTACGAGGAGGAACTGCAACTACAAGAAAAAGAGGTTCAACTTTGCACCTTTACGTGTGACACAATTGTAGCACCTTTATGGGTGCAACTTTGCACCTTTATGGTCTGAAAGGTGGAAAATTGCACCCGTAAAGGTGCTACAATAATTGTGTCACAATTTTTCTTTAGAGTTCTGAGAGTGTAATGTTTACATATTTGCAGAGAAATAGACAGGAAAGAACAATGCATAAGAGACCGCCAAGTAAGTGTATAGAAGCTTAAAGAACCTAAGAAGAAAAATGTGAAATCCATCTGCACATGAGTATAATAATTTGTATGCTTTTGTAGGTCGTTTGTTCGTCTTAAAGTGCCTGGCAAGACGTGTAGACGGACCCAGCCCCATCCCATCCCACGTACACACACTGGATGGGACGAAAACTAACAGCCCGTGCTGGGAAGCGTGTAAGGCATTGATATAGTCATGCAATGGTGCAGTTCATCGTTCTGGAACCCGCAATCAACCGTCCATTTCACACCCACACAAGGTTCATTTAGAAATATTGTGCCATGTTCAGATAATATGCACTTATGTTGTAAAAGTAGAAGCATTATGCAAAGTCATCATTCAGGCTTTTTGCTTTTGTTTTGGGGTTGTTAGTTGTTGTTGTTTTTATTGTTGGCTGTTTGTTTTTCTTTTTTCGTATTCTTTTTTTGAGACATGGAATGATGTGCTTCTGGACTCTAAAGATTACATACCTATACGAGTATGATTAAGTGACTCATCAAACCGTTCCATGAGCAAAACCTAACAGAAACAGCTGGACAATTGAACAATAAGGACTAAGATTTGAATTACATTTTTCACATGTCTTTTACGATTACGTCTGAACACATCCGGAATTATTAAATCAATCAGATCTTGAATGGAAAAGGGTGAAGGCGAACACGTATGATCCAAACGGTGTTGTGGCAGCCATAAAATAGTCTGCTGTGATAGTTCCTCTCTTGTAACGACTTTGACAGCTATAAACAAATGCGGGTAGCTGGGTAATTACTGCAAAACAACAGATCACATGTAAACATGCGTTGAAACAATTGAAACGAAGAGGGTTCCGCGCGTCCTGCGTCATTTCGTAATTACGATTTCCTCGCTTGGCCATGAAACATAACAAGCGGGGCATTTGACGTCAACCAGCTACACGTGGTTTCTATCCAAGTTTCCTGAGAGCAAATGCGACCCCTACACATTTATGGGCGTGACTGAGCACCGATCTTTAGAGGAACGAATTTTTAACACAACCCCCCCCCCCCTTCCCACATCATCATCATCATCATCCTTACTTTCAAACATTGACATTGAGAAGAAAGTAACATTTCCAGATGAAGGAGCCAAGAGAAACCGATCGAGGAGATTAGCACATAACTCTTTATCACACCCACGAATTGCACCTGTTAATGCTTAGTGGAAATCACTATAGTCTTTATGGAAATTTATTGTGACGGAATGTTAGGAATATCTCAGCCAACATTGTGCCAAAAATATATGGCACATTGCTATTCTGGTGCAAATTACGAAGTACCCAGAAAGATATCTTGATGTTAAGATGAGTTAAAGAGGGAAAGAATACGCTGATTCTAAAAATGTGATATCCAATTACGGAAAATCAGATTTGGTTGCTCTTATAATTATAGTGATAATAAACTTCATTGATGTATCTACAACAAAGTAAAAAGAATACAACAACTAAAAGACCGAATAATAACAAGAATACTGTATATAGGGAGACACTCTGAGTAATTGAAAAGGCATATATTTTATGATTCGTTGTAAACATTTATACTTGCTCTAATTATCATTATTTAGAATGCCCATTCAATGGTTTTCACTGTCGGATGATGGTAAATATTCGTTAGACTTGTCCAATTTTGCTGAAATGGTAATGGTCACGTTTCTTGCTATTGTTTCACAGCTTTAATTAAACATACACGAAATGTCAGGCCATGTTCAATAAGAATTCCATAAATCTACTAAGAAAACAAACAAAGATCTCAAAAGATGTGGAATTCCACAGTCAGTATTCATGTATTCAAATATTGTATTACATTCTAATTTGAATAAGGCAATGATGTAATCTCCTCACAACTCTTCCATTGGTTTCTGGGAAAAAATACTATGAAATCATGTTTTTGGCTGATGAATAAGCCACCATTACAAACCGACTTAATGCCAAGTCATCATCGATCAGTTACTCAGCTATTGTTCAGCATATTTATAAAAGTAATCTCATTCATCAACCCTCAAACTGCCCAAAATTCATTTATATATGTTTGTATTAGAGAATGGAATAATTTGCCATTGAGAATTAGGTCAGCCTCAACACTATCCAACTTTAAACGTACATGTCGCATCTATCTTGAGGGAAATTTGTAAAACAAGAATTGATCAGGGAAGCTGAATTTAAAAGTATAGTAAAATAGAAAGTATCTTTCTGCAATTTCATGTGAACTACATGTATGTACATGAGCGTTTTTCTGACATGTGTTTGTGTGATTGAATGTGTGTGTGTGTGTGTGTGTGTGTGCGTGTGTATGTGTGCTTGTGTTGCATCTGTCCTATGTAAATATGTTACTACTATACTTCTTGTTAATATGCTTAAAACTTTAGTATGTTTTGTTTTATATGTTTATCCGGGACCCCTTTTTTACAAGCTCTGCTTCTTTTGGGGTCCCAAACCATTCATTATTCTTAATGCTGTATCCTTTTTAACTTGAAACTTGATTTGTAAAATCATGAAAGTTGCATGTCGTGGGTCATTAACTGTGACACTGATCCTCTGACGATTCTTGTGGTATATAACGCAACCATGAATTCACAGTCACTCAGAAGAATTTATACGCATGCACTTTCAATATCCTACACGCAAATTGACTTTCAAAAATGATCAATGTTCAATGTTTTATTTTCATTTTTCGACAGAAATATAAACATGACTTTTTTGGTAACAGAAAATAAGGTGTGTAAACTATGTAACATGCAAAGAATGTACAATAATTGTACCACCTTACAATGATTATACACTGTCATAGAACTCAAGTGATTAGAAGTAACTAAACAGTATGCAAAATTCGAAAAATGGAGAGACCCATTAAAAAGACAAAGCTTGTAGACTGTGGGCCCCTCAGAGAAAAAAAAACAAAACATCAGTTGAGAACAAAGTAAAAGTATGGAAGCCCACTAGAAAGAGAGGTCAACAAAAACAGACAGATGTACATACAAATAAACATGAAACTAGACTGGATAAGGAGTAACAGTACAACGGAGAATTGACTATGAGACGAGACAAAATGAAGCAAAACTAACGTAATAGAAAATAACAGAACAGACAAAAACGTTCTACAGAGACAGCGATCTCGTAAGAAGTATGTCGAGAGAGTGGGAAAAAGTGACGCGAGAAAGAACAGGGTAATAGACATATAATCGGAGAAATACCGTAGCATTATATGAGTCAAATATACAGGAGCTAAAGTATACTTGGCAATCAATACGTGAAAACGTAGGTTCTTAGAAAAGGAGTTATAACAGCTGGTTAATTCTATTCAGTAGAATTTTAAGATTGCAATAAAAAGACTTTCAATTTCCTCTTGAATGAGTATACAGAGGGGGCATTTTTAATATCGGGATGCATGGAATTCCAATAACTCGGGCCAGTATAGACAAATGTGTTCTTGGCTAAAATCGTACGAAAAAGAGGTAATATTCATTAGAGCGTCGAGTTGGATATTCATGAAATGACTGTTTTTTTTTTAGGAACATGGAATGGAAAACATCAGGAAGAGAGTTATTGTTATACATATACATAAATTGTCCTAAATTAAATAAAAACAAATCTCTAAATTTTAACAACTTATTAGAGGCAAACAGTGCATCTGTATGAGAACGTATGGGAGAATAGCAAATGACACGAAGAGCTTTCTTTTGCAAAAGGAAAACTCTATCCAACAAATTTTGATGCGTGTTGCCCCAGACTAAAACTCCATTATTAAGGTAAGGCAATATCAATGAGGAGTATAACGTAAGTAATGATTTTTTAGGTAAACACAATTTTCTATTAATAACGCCTATATTACCTGAAATTATATTACAAATATAATCGATATGCAATTTCCAAGAAAATTTCTCATCTACAATAACACCAAGGAATTTATAATGTGAAATTTATAATGTAAGGAGTATCATCCAAAACTATGCCAGTATACTTAAAGTGCCAACAGTATTACTAAAGAGCATATATTTCGTTTTCTGAACATTCAACGAGAGCTTATTAGCTCTAACCCAATTTGTTACTTTCTTCATTTCGCTGTTAACTTTTGTGCAAGGACATCAATATTGCTGTGAACTAGAAATACATTAGTATCATCAGCAAAATGAATAAAAGAAAGAGCTTCAGATACTTGACAAAAATCATAGATATAAATAATGAATAACAATGGCCCTAACAGACTTCCCTGAGGAACCCCACATTTAACTTCTCTGATCAATGAGTTATCATTTTTAATTGTAACAAACTGTCTTCTATTAAATAAATAACTCTTGAACCACTCCGAGGCCTTCCCGCGTATTCCATAATGTGATAACTTGTAAAGCAAAATATCATGATTAATTGTATCGAAGGCCTTGGAGAAGTCCAAGAAAATGCTAATCAAATGAGAGTGGTCATCAATTTGTTTGTTTGTTTGTTTGTTTGATTTATTTTTTCTTCCAACACAATTTCATACATAAATCAAAATTATTTTCCGTAATATCACATGGAATATCAGTAAGCAGATTACAAGTACATGATTCAAAGAAGGAAAATCGATGTGTAAATTAATTTCATTAACAAATTATAAATCGTATTACCAATTTTCCAAATAATTATCTGAGAAATTATGCGGAAGAAGGACTGCCACTATAAGCAAAAGCTTGAGCACGTGGCAGCCCAGGGACCTATCTACATAATACACAAAAAATTATATTGTTTGCGGAATGGAGAAATACTACAAAATATAAAACACTGTAAATACATTGTTTTTTACATATGTATAGTGCATAGGTACGAATAAGAGTAACGTGAAATATGATGATGATGATGATGGTGATGTATGATGATGTTGACAGGTTAATGATGAAGAAAAATGTGATAATGAAGATGAAAGTGATAGTGGTGATGCTGAAGATAATGAGAATGAAATGAAATGATAGACACAGAAACATTGCGTATATTTATTGTAGTTTTAAATCCAATTTACAGGAAAAGAAATGTGATCATACAAAGAAATATATATATTCAAATGCTATATTCATAGATTGTAATCTGACAGTAATGTAGTTTTCAATCTAGCCTTGAAAGAATATAAAGATTTACACGATTTAACATAATCTGGGAGTGTATTCCAAAGATTTGGTCCATTGTGTCTTATAGATTTTTGTGCAATTAATAATCTGGGATTTACTAAATGAAAATTTTGCGAATTACGAGTGGGATATGAATGAACGGTATAATTCAGTTTAAAGAAGTCGTGAAAAATGTTTGGAAGTAAGTTGTTCAAATACTTATACATAAAAAGCAAAGAATGTAATGTATTTATATCAAATATATTCAGTGTTTTTAACTGATAAAAAAGTGAACTGGTGTGGGCTAAGTATTGTGATCCAGTACAGATGCGAATGGCTTTCTTTTGTAGTAAATAAATAGGGTTGAGTTTAGTTTTTGAACTTGTAGCCCACACTAGATTACAATACATAATATATGGTAGGATTAAAGAATTGTAAAGCATAAAAAGAGTATGTTCAGGAAGATAACTTTTCATCTTTGAAAGAACACCTATATTTCTAGAAATACAGGTTGTAACATAACGTATATGATCATTCCAGGTTAGGTTTTCATCAATAAAAATACCTAAAAACTTAATAGAACTTTTACGTTCAAGAAATACATTATCAATTCTTATATTATTTACAAGATCATCTGTGTGAGTTTTCATATGCTTAAAATAGATATAATTTGTTTTATCAATATTAAGTGATAATTTATTATTCTTAAACCAGTTGGAAACATTTGGTAACTCTGCATTAAGTGTAGATACCAACGTTTCTATATTATCGTGGGAATAAAGAATATTCGTGTCATCGGCATATAATATAAATGATAATATAGACGACGAATTAACAATATCATTGATATATAACAAAAAGAGAAGGGGACCTAATATTGAGCCCTGGGGCACACCACATTTTATCGGTAAAAAATTTGACGACTTGTCATTATGTATAACATATTGCTGTCTACATGATAAATAATCCCTAAACCACGAGAGTGCAACACCGCGGACACCATAAAACTGTAACTTTTTAAGTAAAATATCATGTTGTAACGTATCAAACGCCTTAGATAAATCCATAAAAACTCCTATAACATGTTTTCTATTTGCCATTGCGTTTGTAATTTGATCATACAACTGGACCAATGCCAAATCTGTAGAATAATTCTTTCGGAAACCATATTGATGTAAATTCAGAACTGCATGATTTTGCAAAAATTTATAAAACCTATCATATATCATTTTTTCAAGAATTTTGGAAATACTAGGAAGAATAGAAATTGGTCTGTAATTACTAATTTGGCAAGAATCATCTTTCTTAAACACTGGGTTTACCTTAGCAATTTTTAACGAATTGCATGAGCCACTCTTTCAACAAATTTAAGAGAGCATGACTGGTACTGTGCTTCTCACGAAAACCAAACTGAGAATTTGTAAAAAAAATTATATTGTTTCAGAAAATTAATCATTCTCTTATAAATAAGTTTTTCCAGGACTTTAGACAAAGAAGATAATAATGGAATTGGACGATAATTACTGGTATCAAGTTTATTGCCTTTTTTAAATATTGGAATTACTTTTGCCAATTTCATTTTTTCAGGGAATACACCCTGGGATATTGACAAATTAAAAATATGAGCAAGAGGATCAGCGATCGAAGATATAACACCTCTTAAAATAACATTATCAATCTCATCTTAACCAGATCTTCGCTTGTTCTTTAAAGAAGATGCCATATCAATTATTTCATATCTATTAGTAGGAGTAAAAAAAAAATGGAGTTGGGATTAAACTGACCGAAGAGTTCAGTGAAATGGTTCTGAGTAGCAGGAATATTTTGAGCATACGCTTCACCTATTTTTGAAAAATAAGAATTAAAAGCATTTGCAATGTGAACAGAATCATTAATTATTTCATCATTCATCTTTATGTTATCAATATCTGAATTCTTACTTGAAACATTCATGGCCTGTTTTAAAACCTTCCAAGTACTTTTTATATCAAACTTATATCCCAGTAATAACTTAGAGTAATACTTTTTCTTTTCAGATCGTAGAATCATTGTTAAAGTATTTTTATAAGATGCATATTTATTCTTAGATAATTCATTTCTTTCCATTTTGTATTTATAGTATAATCGATTTTTTTCTGTTAATAGAACGAAGAATTGATTTTGAGATCCATGGTAACCTGGGTGTCTTTTTATAATCTGATTTATTCTTTTGTTTTGGAATTATTTCATTCAAGTGGTGATTAAAAATTTCCGTAACATTGTCAAAAGAAAAATTAATATCATCACTTTCTAAAACTCTCAACCAGTCAGTACTATCCAGGGCCGCGTCCATACTAGCTAGCTTTTCATGCGACACTCTGCGACTAAATGAGGGAAATACAGAAGGTTTCACAATATCAGCTGGTATCTTAAGAGGAAAATGAGTCATAATTGGAAAATGATCAGTCATATCTGAAAGAATTATAAAAGAATCTGGGAGGGGTAAAACATTACAAAAGAAGTTGTCAATAAGGGTAGCAGAGTGATCTGTAACACGTGTAGGTTTTGAAATGAGTGGAAGAAAGGAAGAAGACAAAAACGTTTGAAGAAACTCACTTGAGATATTATCATTGTCCAATTTCAACAGATCAATATTAAAGTGTGAGTTAACTGAGAGCTGAATAGTTTCAACAGCAGAACAGACATACGCATACATTTTACACAATGTCTCCCTCTCTCTCTCCACCAGTTCACCGATTATTGCGATGAGAGCCCTTCCAGAATTAATAATCATCGATGGTGTATACCAGAATTGCACTATACATTTGAATTGACATTTCCTAATCAACGCAGGTGTGGAAGCCGACAATTAGAATTGTAAAAAGCTCAACAAAATGTACAAAAATGTGTAAATCAGTGCTCAGCAAGACAAAAAAGCAAAGTGTTTGAATAAGTTATTGACAATAATACACTGGAGCGAAAAAAAAAAATCAAATCACACCTCAAGGAAATGAAAAGGTAAATTGGACATCTTGTTCACGGTGTAAAGAACAGTCTTGTGGTTGCTCTTGTAACTATTGTTGCTTTCAAGGTTTATGATAATGAACAAAGCTTGGAAATCAATTCTATTTTGTGTATGAGAGGTATCGGAATGGAAAGTGAAATCTCAAAAATATTCACTATTGATGTGCGATCATACATGATTCAGAGATAAAGATACTTTGAGTCTTTGATGCAGTAGAGTGCACTCCCGTTATAGCGAACATGATTATAACGAAAATCTCGTTACAACGATGTAAACATTCAGGTCTGTAGATCTTATATTGTTCATAATAATCTTCATATACTTAGTTGTCCGGCTATAACAAAATTTCGGTTTAATGAAAGAAAACTGCCGGTCCCGAAGACTTTGTTTTAACGGAGTCCCCTGTAGCACACATGCCCCCCCCCAAAAAAAAAGAATTGTGACTTCTATTACCTAATCCACATAAAGTACCATCCTTTTGACTTTCTGAAGAGCTTAGTAATGAGAGCCAATTTATCAATATCATATAGGGCCTAATATGATACATGCCTAAATGACATATTAATCATTATCTTATGAAAGCGAAATCTTCTGGTCGATTGACAGAAAACAAAAAGACTAGGGAGCATAAAAGCCAACGAATTCATTAATGGTGTCCTATGATCATACTTAATTTCTGATATTGGTGGGAAGCATATTACACAAATTGCCAATTACACCTTCTGTAGTCTTCAAACGAAATTTGAAGGAAACTGGTAAGCTACTATATTTTTCAAGTTGTCATTATGAATCTGTTTGTGGCTGGATGCAATTACAGAGGAGAATCGACAAGATAGATAAACAAAGACGAAAAATATCAAAACGCAATTTCATTTTAGACAAACATTAGCTCGGCGTCATAGTGGTGCAAATAGCCCCGTCACCGTTAGTTTCTTCTTTGAATTAGGCGACATCGCATGTGACATTTACATTATTTTGTGTGATTTGCTATGTTGAAGGCAATGCTCTAACAAAGCCTGATTGAACGTATATAATGCAAAGCTCTTATACTCCTTTCCGTAGTTTTGTTCTTTCGTTTCGCATCCGTATCAAAACATGAGTGGTACAACCTTCAAAGTCAATGCTAAGTTTGAGAAATTACACACATACACATCATATATTTGTAGAAGTTTTGTTTTGTTTTGTTGTTGTTGTTTTTTTGTCGCAAAAGACTCTCAGATCCGAAGGTGGGATTTCACATTAATTTATGCACATGTAATTTTCATGATTACATATTTTCCGATAGACCAAACATTTTTTTTTTTTTTTTACGATCAAGCATCTGTTTTATTTTAGAAAGCTTGACAAAAATTAGATCTTAGATCTTGTTCTTAGAGATGTTGTTTTATGGTTCCATGCCCTCATGATGGTCTGAGCAGCCTACAACTTCCATGATGGACACGTTAAAAGTCGTATCTAGAGTGTGCACAGACCTCTCTTCTTTCTTCTCTGCTCTTTCTCCTTTCTCCTTTTATTTCTTTGTATTGTATAATGTCTTTATGTTCTTTGTTCACTTTTTGGCAGCCCCTCAATTTTCATTTCCGGTATTTAATAAAACAAGGTGCGTTTCTATGTGACATTATGTGTTAAATGAAATATAATATCATTATTTTGGCGGTTGTAATATTCGTATATATATTGTTTGGAAATATAAAAAATAGTGAAATGAATTGAAATGAACCTTGTTCTTGCTGCAATGTTACGACTTTGTTTACGTGTATAATGTATATATATATATATATATATATATATATATATATATATATATATACATATATATATGTATATATATTGGCTTGACCAACTGTGTATGAATGTACTGTTGTTTTGTCACCAAATTTTCCTGTTACACACGGCTGAATAAATAGTGTATCCGACTGTGCCGTAACAAGGTTTTCTTATTATCTACACTTGTATTTCCTCTGTACTTTAAAACAAGATACTGTTTACAACATACCATTATCATAGATATCAGTTAACAAATACTCTAGCTGTACATAGATTAACTTTAGTTGAATGTGTTATTTGCATATTGTTTATCGAGAGATCCACGTCTTACTAATTCCCCCTTTCAGTGAATTACTCTTTCCATCGCTATATAATTTATATCTATGTCGATCCTTGCAAAGTATATATGCATTGTTTTTCTCATTCATAAGCACACATGTAGGCTACTTTGTATCATCATCATGACTTGTACTTTTTTTTTTTTTGCAAAATTGTTAGACCAATATAATCTGTCAAATAGGGCATGCTTAGTATCAATCTGTTATCCTTCGTTGGATTGAAATAAGTAAAACTGAACTGAAATTTAAAAATTTGATTGTTTCATATAGGCCCTACTTCTGGTATCAGGGTTCTGCTGTGGCTATTAAGCGAGAAATACAAGCTGATACGGGCTGAATTGAATGTTGGGTAAAGGAAGCTTCTACAGTTCATCTGAGGTAATAAAAGTTACCTCGTTTATCTGACCTAGTTTTTCTCCAGATTTTGCTTTTGCACTTCATCCGAATCCAGACAATCTGGTCTTTTCAATGTTTCGATGTTCTGTTGATACCGTGCCAGAACAGTTACGTCAACCGAGGGTCCAAAGTCGAAGAGAAGATGTAGAATCTGTTTACTGCAAAAATTGCCTAATCGAGGGTAAGGTTACTTCCACAGTACATAGCACGAGGTCGAACCGTTGTTTTGGTGCCCAAGATTATATCGTTTACACTGTTTCCTTGGAATCCCTTCAATTATTCTGACGTATTCATGCATGCAATATCCTGCATGGTGAACGTGATATTTGGCGCGTTTGCCCAATTCAGCCGCCCGTTTAGAAATCAACAGTTTCAAGGTATATCTCTTTCTGTTTATTGATTTCACCTACGATTTATTTGGATGGCTTAAAAAATCCAGGATAGAAGGCCATTCCCAACAATACTCCAACTGCAAATTTGCCTTTCTTTTTCGAACAGTGTCTTCATCCGTCTCCCATCAATATGAATTATTCAATTCAATTCAATTCAATTCATTTATTTCATTCTCATTTTCTTTCCAACAAAACATAACACGAGGTAAATCAGAAAATCCATCATAAGCATGTATACAGTACAAAGTGCGAAGGATTAACGATATCCAACAAACTAATAGAGATGAATCATGTATACATACGGGAAAATACAAAGTTATATTTTGAGGAGAAAAAAAAAATTATATCACATCACTCACAGTCAAGATATTACAAGGTGTTCTACAATCTTATACCTTAAAGGCTTATAAAGCTAGGAACTTTTGTGGAACTCTCACGGAACTTTTTAATTTTTTTGCCTCTATTTTTAGTTGAATACCAGAAGAAAGTGTTACTGTTACGTACATTTGACTTGTCTTAATGTGTTTGTTCTCAATCAAATCATCTAAAGGCTGATGTCCAATTTCCTTCGTATTTTGCTATTCTTCATCAACAAAATATAATCATATCTGATCAAGTTTCATCTCTCCATACGTTATCTTCTGCTCCTTCCTGTAGTTTCTTCCATATATTTATAAAGATGACATATTTGAATGAGAATTATTTTCAAAATTATACTTGCGGCAGTAGTCACCTTTAGGTTGTTTTTGTGTGTATCAAGTGTCTATTTGTGTGTGTTTATGCGAGTGTGTATTGACTTAAAATGGTCAGGGATATTTATATTGCGATAATCATTAATGACGCACTTACAATATGTAAGTGTGTACTAATTTTTGTCAAATTCATATGATTTTTGTTGTAGGCCCTACTCATTCATTCTTTTGTTTGTTTATTTGTTTTTATTTGTTTTGTGTGTGGTCGTTTTGTGTGCGGTCGTGTGGTTGGGTGGTTTGGTGTATTTTGTGTGTTTTGTGCTTTCCACACCATGACTATTGCGTTGGTGTCATTTACAAATGTGTGGGGAACCATGAATTGTCATGCACCCATGGATTATCTTTCCAACAAAATAACAGCATTATCATTGAAGTCCGTTTATGATGATTCTTCCGAAAAAATAAAGAAGGGTCATTAATAATGTGTCTTGTGATCGTCACACACTCATCCTTCAACGTTTATAAATAGCACATCGATAATTACCAATGAAGCGGAATTTCTGTTGTCTTGAGTAATCTGTGGCGTACTGGACTGATGACGAGAATAATACGGTGTTAATTGTTTTAGATTAGTACACGCATTAGACGAAACTGCATCAACTTGAATAGAATATAGATATCCAGTCATGAACGTACAGGGTCCTATAACTAGAGATTCGCAAACCGTTTGTGTAAGAGAGATCATATAAAGAACGAAGATAAAATTAAGTATGCAGTGTGAAGTATATTGTTTATCACGATAACATCTAAATATCACTTATATAGCCGTTGTTGCAGTCATCATTGTCAGCACTAGTGTTTTCGTTATCAGTATCAACATCATTAAGTAGTGTCACTTTTATTATAAACATAAAGATCATTACAGATAACTATGGTGATGACGGAAATACTAAACGGAAAAAAGCTTGATTGTAGTTATAGATATATAGGTAGTAATAATGGTGGTATAAGTGGTGGCAGTTGTAAAACATGCTGTATAGTGGCAGCAGCCATAGCTGTAAAAGAGGTTAGTGTCGGCAATTTTATTGTTAGCACAATAAAAGTAAACAGCGAGGGTAACCGTGGAAGCACAAAAAGCACTTCATTTGATCATGGACCTACAACAAGGTCCATGATTTGATGATGTCATTGACAGCGATCTCGAGTTTCCGGGAATGCTGTACAGTACATGTCGCTGATATTCTCCCGCCTTGCCTGCAGAGGTCACAGTACAGTAGACCCAAAGTGTGACAATGACGTTGCCTATTCATCATGTGTGCGGGGGTGACAGTTTGCCGGAAGAATTTGTGCGCTCGTAGCAGGAGGGGTCACAAGGTCAAGGGTACCAAGAGATATCAACTGCTATGTCACACAATTCCAAAGATCACTTTGTAACACTTACCCCCAACGTTGCCTTTTCACCAAGCAGACTATGAATTAGGGCCTATTATACTATGCATCTTTATAATCTTATTATCATATACTGAGTCATAATAAAGAGCTTTTGTTAAAACTATGTCTGTTCTCGGTTATAGCACAAAAAGTTGAGATGAGTTAAAGAACAGATTTGATTTCTTGGAAATATTGTTTGATATTCATTAAAAAAAAAAAAAAATCCCACCTACACACGGAAGGAGAGGTCGTTTACCTTTGGCATGCCGCCAAAACTTCTTGTATGAAATATTCTTGAGGAAATACCCAGGCATGCATTTTTCAACTCTGGCAGAGTTGTTTTTATTTTGTTTATTTGTTTGTCTTTGCTTTGTTATTGTTTCTAATTTGTTTCAAGGTCGTTGTAAGAGCGCAAAACGCACGACACATGCTGTATGATGGCGTGATCCCAAGCCTGTCACTCTCTGATGGAGAGTCTTTGCTGAATAATCCAGAACCTTACAAGGTATCGTCAATAACTCAAACCAATGCGCCCCACCCTACGTACAAACAGACATACGAGAATACATGGCCCACGAAACGAAAACAAGAAAAAAGACCCAACTAATAATAACACTATAACGTCTTTAATCACGAATAAGGTTTCGGTGAATTGCGTCAAATCACCTTTTAGTTCCTTGAGAACCGCTACTCGAGTAGAATGAACGGTAAACCAGAAATATACATTTTGAAGTTGGTATTTTGTTTGCGACATGTGGAACAATAATTTCAACCAACTTTTTTACATGTTGCCCTTGAACATGAATTCGTTTATTATTGTATACATAGTTACAATGTCTTAACCACCAACTGGAAAAGTCTATAGTTGAAAGATCGCAATCGAATTTTGAGCTTTGTCTAACACCTTTTTTTATGAATGACAATTTATTCATATAGTTTCAGACACATACTCACAGACACACATTGTTGTTCTGGCACATTACAATGAACTTGCTCAGCACCAAGTGTCCCCCCCCCCCCCCCCCCTCTGTTTTACTGGTGATATTGCAGGCACAATAATATAGGGTATACAGTTTACTTAATCAATTAATATTTCGGGGTAAAATTCCCACGACCCTTCACTTAAAGTGGATCTTCGTCATCCGATGGGGCTTTACATTCTGATTCATCCTCTTTATACATCCTCAAGGATGCGGTGCCTTCATTCATTTCATGCATTTCACACATGCATGTTCTTTATTTTCATTTCCAATCAAACACAGGTAATACACTTTGACATGATTATATTGGAACATAATAATACATATTGGCAATGAAAATTGAGGGGCTGCTAAAAAGCGAACTTGTAGATTGCAGTCCCCTCACTTACGTTACATTACTACAATACATTAATTATATATGACTTTATAACACAATACAACGATACATATACCGTACAAGCTAATCATTGAAAGTATACAGTTTTCATTCAATCGAATCGGATGGTTACATGAAGTATACGCTTTCACATGTATACACATACACATACACATACACACACACACTTACACATACACATACACACAGACATAGACACACACACACACAAGCACACACACATACACACATACACATACGCACACACACACATGTATGCATCCACATACATTGTGCACACACAGAAGAGAGTATACGGATGGGAAAGAGAGAGAGAGAGAGGGAGGGAGGGGGGGGGGGAGTAGAGAGAGTGAAGGGCAGGTCAGCATTCTCGATGCAGGGTGAAGGAAAAAGAACAACAATTCCAAACAGTCAAACTAATCATTGGGTACATATGAGCTAATCAAATATTTCTTTAAATTACTAGAGAATGATTTCAAACTAATGGAATCTTTTATATTTTTCTCAAGGGAATTCCAAAATTTTGGGCCACTGTAAATAAACGTGGATTTTGTAAATAAAGTTCGGGTAAGGGGCAAATGATACTCATCTGTTTGACGAGTGGGGTATTTATGAATATTTTTATTCTTATTAAACATATTTTCAAAAACTAAGTAAAGGAAGTGAATTATTATAACTGTACATAAATTGACCAAGGTAATAATAATACAAATCCCTTACTTTCAAAACCTTATTCTCCACAAATAATCCGTCAGTATGGGAATATTTGGAGGTATTACATATTACTAGAAGTGCTTTTTTTTTGTAACAAAAATAATCTATCCAAATAAGTTGAATGTGTATTTCCCCATACTATAATTCCATACGTTAAATAAGGTAAAATCAACGTTGAATATATCATTAGCAACTTTTTAACCGTCAGTATCAGTCTTTATCAGTCTTTGGTGATAGTGTTCTATGGATACGTACTGAATATGAATGTATGTATCATATAAATTTCATGGCATAATCAGAAATCAGTTAAAGTCGATCGCGAACAAAGTACAAAATTTATGAATTTGTCAGTGCTGAGGCTTTGCTATACTTTCAATCATAGCGTCAATTTACGTCAAATTGCTTGACTCATTGCTTTGTGAGATGAGCCTTTCTTCACTGACTTTGTCAGACATCTTTGTTAATTCGGCGAATGCTTGTCAAACAATCAATTAGCTCGTGTCAACGAGGCTATAAATAAGTCTTGGTATTAACAACGAATGACATTCATGTTCATTTATAGAGCCATGGATCTGTTTGGGGTTCGCTACGTCGTCAGTTGATGCTGTGCCAAGATAAGGTTAGTCATTCGGGCTTTCCTTGCACCGAAATTAGACTGCATATATCTCTTCTTTCCTAAGTTAACTTTTTTTTTTTCACTCACAACAAGATATATTTTTGTTTTTGAGATGCAGGGCCTATTCAACCTCATAATTCATTAAGATATCGCAATATTCTTGTCCATGGATTTCCTCGCATTTGAGCCGATGCCAGAACTAACTTATCCTTGTTCCTTTTAGCGACATTAACAAAATCTACAGAATAGAATGACTGTTTCTGGTTTTGTTTTTGTTTTCATATTACCAAATCTGAATACGAATTAACTAAGCACGAACATGACAACGTAGTACAGTCACGAGAACAGAAAAGAAGACAGCAGTGATGTCCTTGAAGTTTCTATAGCACTAATTATCGTCATCATATAACTTTGTGGAGATATTCATCACAATAATTGTGATGATTTGTGATGATATAATCTCATTAATGTGGGTTTCATTTGATTTCTAGAATGCTATGGTTGATGGTGTAGCGGGATTACTCATGGGGAAACACTGACGAGTTTTTTGTACATGGTTGCGTGTGTGTTTGCATGTGTATGTGTGGATGTTTACAGCTTAAACGTTTGTAAAGGCGACTTGAGAAAAGTGTTATCGAGAGACTCATAGCTATCAAAACATAAGGGGCTGCTCCAGTAGGAGTTATTCAGATCTACTTACAAAGAAGAGTATTTTGTGAAAGCAAGAGATTATTAAGCAGAAATTGAAGAACACTCATACCCCAAAATACAGTATCCCAGGAGATGAAAGTCTTCTTCTATGTTCTATAGTCTGTTATATCAATAGTAATTTAACATTCGTCCTGTCTCATCACGCTTGTTTGGCGGTTGGTTGCAGAAGATGGGAGAAGTCCTAGCAAGTGCAATAACTTAAGACAAGCTGAAACAAGATGAAAGAAAACTTCCAAAGTGTGCCGAGTATGACCACCAAATCTACCTTCATTCAAGTGACGCGAAATGCTGTGGCGCCAACTAACCGAGCGTGCATAGATTTTCAAACCGTGCTTTCTTCTTCATGCTCATCATCCGCGCTGGAGGCACATTCCTCCCCAGGCGAGATTCTGACTCGAGGTTTGGTGGATGGGGACCGTCAAGGCAGGTGCAGACCGCTATGGTGGCTAATTCAAGGAAATTCTAAAATTATCCAGAGTGCCAGATTTGGACCAGACATTTGATGTACTATTCTTGGCCATAGGCCCTACACAAAGGCAAATTGCAACGTAGATGATCGTATCTATGGAGTACTATGATTAATACAATCTGAAACAAACCTCTGCAGGCGCGAAGTGGATCTTTCGGATACTCTGCAGTGGCCAAACCTGCCTCGTCCCATAGCCAAGTACTGTCATAACTGACGTCAAGGCAGTTTGCGCTTCCTAGTTGTTGCTTGTTTTGTTTTTCATCCGAAAATATTCCTCACTCCATAATGGAAACCGCCATTTCCAATGCCGTCCCTCAGACGTGCTCCAATAAAAATGTACCCCGTATATTTATCTTCGTCTGAGCACCCTTCCTCATTGTCGGTGAAAGCGACCGAGTCGCGTCTGGACGGACGCCGGGCTCTTGGCTAGACGCAGACTGGCGCTCCTTCTCGGCTTCGGACGTCGAAACTTGCTGACAAGAAGCCATGTGATAGAACATGACTTACTGTGCTGTTTTTCATCTGATACCTTGATAATTTAATATAATCAATAGGGTCATGAAGGTAGCAGCCAATAGTTGCTTACACCCATATTTCATGAGACATCGTAACTGTGCATGAAACAGTGACTATTGATTTCTCTAATCTTATTTTTTAATATTTATCTTTCGAGTAAAATATGAGACATTACGGTCTCTATGAATTTGTCATCACGTTTATTTTATGTTTGCATCATTTGCAACCATTTACACACCACATACATCTTAATATATATGGAACAGGGAGTGGCATGTCCATTCGGAGAAGCTTACTGCTAAGATTGTAGACAAAGTGTTGCCGTGCTTGAAAACGGTTATTTAGCAAACAGTGATATTATATGACCATTGTTATCCTTAGTATGAATCTCCTATTGGTTTTAAGGAAGTAACATCAACCCGAAAGCAAAACCTCACTATGCCACACAACCTATCATTTGCCAGGAAATCCAGCTTGATCCTTACATTTCAGATGATAATTATGTTCTGCAGTCTTCGCACACGAACAGTGTAATATAAATTCTACCTAAATAAGCGATTGCATCACTCTTCTTTGCAATAGGAGACATAATGTTTGTTCCTATCCAAACAGGACATGCGATGAGATCCATGGCGATTCAGGGAAAAATAAGCTGGCGATATATAGGGCATATATGTCAAGTGAATTGATATTGAAGACAGACATGGGAAAATGATATGGGATAGCAAATTATTAAAGAATGTATGCATGAAATGAAATTAAACTAATTAATCTAATTCTCTAATCGTTAAAATTGACCAAGACTTTGCTTTAAAATTCGCGTTGTGTGACAGACAGTCTATATTATGGACATTAGATTACGTTCCAATAGCATTGTAATATATTTTTGGTATGATCAGGATTTTATTTCCAGTCTATCGAGTTAATTTTATTCATTAATTTACCTGAGTTTTATGTTCCTCTTCTTGCAATTGTTGTCCATATTACGGTTGTCACCATACGTGTAAAACTGTCCTGAATGACTTTCTTTTGTTCTATGAGCAATACCATGCTGTTGTCGTCGATAGCACGCCCCTGCGCCCAACTGCCGCCGAACTATACGGCTTCCGACAGGTGTATATGAGGCTCACCTAAATTGGATGTGATGGGTCCCAAGAAAGGGCGTGGAATCCCCGACGAGGCAAGAAGAAGTAGGTAATTAAACGCGAGACGCCACTTTTTTTTATTTTGGACAGTTTTGCCGCGTAGATCGTATCGTAAGATACCGATTAGACATCTTGATGACGCATTTAGGAAGACTCGTTTTCCTTCGATCTTCCTCACTCGTGAAAGATTGCTGCCTGCAACGTATTCATCATTTAGACAGTGCATCCCCTGTCACAGTCTTCTTTGTTCGTGAACTTTGTATGATTATGTCATTCGTACGCAAAGTATTTTACTCGTAGTTCCCTGTTGTCGCTTGATCTACTATCTTACAAAATTCGCGCTCCCTCTCTCTTTTAGCTGTCGTCTCCCTTATGGCTAAAAGAAAATCGGCCCTGATATTGCAGTAAAAATAATGTTTACGAGCTGAGGTTTTGAAAACTGAATCATAATTACGTTTTGCGTATCCCAGACTGTAAAGCAAGGCCTCTTTGTTGTCTAATCCTTTGGAGGTGACTTTAAGAAGTCGGTTCAGTTGGTGCCTGTCTACAAGCAATTACTTGCTTCCCTGTTTGTCACTTGAAATAAAGTTCAACTCAAATCTTTGATCTAGATGTCGTGTTTCTTGTTTTGTAACATAATTATTTGAGACTGATCTGTCTGTAATCAATTCATATTTTCAAGTTTTCCGCTTCTATGTTGCATCGAGCTTTCCTTATCCAAGTGAATGCCAATGCAGCGCAACTGCAGACAGTGTGCGTGATATCTATCGGACACCCTACGAAACTTGAAAATTGATATTCGAAGAGTGAATCGGGAACATTTATATCTCCCTGAAATATTCGTTTTATCGTGGCGCTGTACAATAAAACCCTACAAGATGACTGGTAACTTGCAATAAATCCTTGATTAAGCTTCTCTGTCAATAAGGAATATTATAGGAACACTGGGATAATGCTAAATATTAGTGTAGTACGGATGATTTAAAGGCATAATTTACCATTTGCAGATGAAACAAAAAAATCAGGTGGAGCATTAGTGCATCTTGAAATATTTCTAAAATGCGAGTTAGGGATAGAAACAACCGCTGTGAAAATTTGAATACGTATAATCAATGTTAAGTATTGCTAATTACACAAAATGTGAACAATAGTTATAATAAGAATGCTTCCAGACTAAACCGTCTACAGTTATGGTTTAGTGAGAAAAATGCTCATATCTCCTTATATTTTAGGCTTTATTGTGAAAAATTTATATGATACGATATTTTTTGTGATACAACAGACCTACACATATGCATCAAATGTGATATCTTGCACATTTTTTAAATCACTGCTCCCAAAGGTAAACTGGACCTTTAAAGTGCTTTATGTATGATACCAAATGCTGCTTTACAGCATAATTTTATGATATATATTGCTTACATATATTTCACAATGTGCACATTAGTTCAAAGAATAAAAGCAGGTATTGCATTGAAATCTATGTAACAAATAACAAAAGTTACCGAAAATGCATTGTGATAAAAACCTAAAATGGCATTGACTAAAAACGCTTTATCCTGCAAGGAAATCGCATGATATAGAAACAAGACACCAAACAGGTTAGTCATCGCATTCTTCATCAGCGATAAGTAAGTCCAGATTTTTAAATGTAGGTCATATATGGCGGTAATTCGTATACTTCTTTCAATTAATGATAGCATCAAAACCCTATAACCTCCCTACTACTATTTTCTTTGCAACTGATTGACAAATTGCCCTACATCGACGTAAATAAGCACTGAATTGATCAGTGTTTTAGTAGTAGCCATGATAAAAAATCATGGGCGTACATACTCGAGCAGGATTCGAACCTACGACCTCCTGATCACCGGTGATCAGGAGGTCGTAGGTTCGAATCCTGCTCGAGTATGTACGCCCATGATTTTTTATCATGGCTACTACTAAAACACTGATCAATTCAGTGCTTATTTACGTCGATGTAGGGCAATTTGTCAATCAGTTGCAATGAAAACATCTCAACGGAAGAATTTCATGAATTTAAATACTATTTTCTTGTTTTGTATGATTATGAATTAAATAAAGTAACCTCCCCATCCCAACATCTTCGTTCATGTTCGTACTAAAAAATCGAAGATTCAGTATGAAGTAACAAACAGAACTACGCTGACTGAGCTGTTTACTGATGTTCGCACTGACAAAGCAATAGAGAAGTCCACAAAATGTTGATTATCATGAAACTATTAAAATATCCACCGACAAAATATCACCATATTTATCAGTAAACACCCTGTATGAACATGGTTTCTTTCAGAGCTTCTATGTGTATTTGGGATATAAAAAATAGTAAATCCGATGGCAATACAATACACGTACAATGTTTAATCCGTTTTAACCGTAAGGCTCAGAGCACTTTCAAAATTACAGAAATGGAACATACAGTACGTGCATATATATGAATGCTATCACCTGCAGTCGTACCTCAATATCTTTAAGTTTTCAGATACTTTAGTCTGTAAAAGTAAGTTTTTATACAAACCTTCCAGCATAGGGCCTACGTGTAAACTCCTAACGTATAACGACAAAAACGGTGATACAACAATGTCCAAAATAATCAGATTTTTATCCTTTTTAACGTTTTTAAATCATTTTTAATTATTGTATGTGTGTGTGTGTGTGTTTGTGTATGTGTGTGCGTGTGAATGTTCGTGTGTGTGTGTGTGTGTGTGTGTTGAAGAGGGATGATTGGCAGTATAAGTTGATAAATGGATTTGTGTTTTGAATGGCATTTGTACCGTTTTATGTTCATGGTACACCCAGAATGGGTTGATTTATGAATGATTTGAATGAAATCAATAAAATATCATTGAAAAACAAAAAAGTGTGTGTGTGTGTGTGTGTGTGTGTGTGTGTGTTCGTAAAACGTCATTTTAAGTCCAACTTCCCCGTCTCGATGTAAGATAAGCATTCGCAGTACTTTGCCCCGTGCCTTCTGCAGCGGCCACACACTTTCCCCCCTGTATAAAGGATCGTCTGAGCTCTGCATTCCGATGCGTGCATCCATCTTTGTTCTCTTTCGCACTTTCTTCGAAAAGTCATAATATGTCAATCTCTGCCTTTGAAGGTGTGTTCTTTTGTGCACCTGTGGTTTTCTCTGGAGCTTCTTGAATGAAAGGGTCTCTCAGCAAGATTTGCCGCGCGTCGTGTTTGGATTGGTATCCTATACGCATCGTGGTTGACGAATACATGAAGGGCTTGCTCGATTCACTTCATTGGTGGACGTGTTGGCACACCACACCCGTGGAAACAGGTCGAAATAGATTGGGAGTTGCAAAAGAATTAACCTACGGCTTTTCGATCTTTGGTGATTTTGGCGTCATAATGACGCACAAACAAACCAGAAATAATCGCGATTTGATCTTAACATAACTAGAGTCGTCACACCCAACATGCATCCCTAACACATATTTCATACGCCAAGAATTAGTGGTATGATGCGCTGGTTGATATTATAAGCAAACAAGGAAGAGGTAAATGATATGAATAGACGAAAAAAAAATCAACAACGAATTACAGGTGAACAGTAACATTACCTCCAATTGACGCCTAAGACGATGACAACATTTGTTCGAGAATTTTGAGTTATCGATCTTGATAAAACAAGGGCTCCTTCAAATAAAGGTAGTACATTCAGGTTTCACTATATCAAATAACCATCGATATAGAAACCTGTTCTTGAACATGTTCATGAAGATAAAGCATACATGAATATAGAATACACAATACATTCCTAATGATTTAAAATGTGAGAGATATGTTCTCTTCAATTCTTCTATCAATGAAGGGCAAAAGCCATTCTATAAAGTATTTTTTTAATAAGTACAAACAGAAGAATTAGAATTCAATGAAAATTACCGGTATAAATACAAAAGAATTACTTAAAACTTTTCCCTCAGAAAATGCCTTTAACATTATTTAATACTGAAATTTGACGCGTGCTCGTTTGGCTACGAAGACACTGTCCCTCGACGAGGCTCCACCGAAATTGGAGAAGATATCAAGCTTGTAAACGAAGTAAAAGGGTACTTTCGTCAACTTGCACAATCAATTTTATCTAAAATTGGTGATACTTTGCAAAAATTGGCTGTCACTGAAGTATTTGTTAAAGTGAATCATCCACATTAAGGTGTCATTAAAAGGAAAGAGATAGAAGATATCAAGATATATTATACCAAGAGATATTAAAAGGAAACTGCTTTAGTTCATTCAAGTTCATTGATTCCTTTTTTCTTTTGTCTTTTATGTAATAAAGTGTGATCCATAGAGCACATATATTAAATCCCTCATAATACCTTTATACCAGTTTTACCACTGCATATAACTATAAGCACACATGACTGTGTTGAAAGCCAAATTACAAACTAGAAGCACATGCCACTCTTTGACAGAGTTACAGCAGGGATGCTTCATAGCAGTCAAATCGATGTGAACAATGTCATCACGAATGTGTTTCTACATATTACTTTAATACATATGTTTTGCTTAATTTCTTACTCAATGTCCAGATGAAAGCTGGCAAAATAAGGCAAACATAACATCGTCTTCTTTTTTTTAAATTTTGCTTATACCTATTTTTTTTTCTTCAGTTTGGTCCTCAGTTGTATCTGTGCTCCTTATCTTTTTCTGCACACTCAGTTTTTACTGGTACCTATATTCTACTCTCAACATGCTTGTTTTTATGAATAGATTCCATCGTATTTCTCTATAGCATTTTTACTTAGATTCAAATGTTTATAGATTGCCCCCATTTTCTGTATGTTAGTTATATTTTATTCTGCATCTAAGCTGAATATCATGCACCATTTTATTTTGTATTATCTTGTATTTGTTATCTAGAATGAAAATGAAATGAATTGAATTGAATTGAACTGAATTGAATTGAATTGAATTGAATTGAATTGAATTGAATTGAATTGAATTGAATTGAATTGAATTGAATTGAATTGAATTGAATTGAATAAATAAATGCATGTATATGATACAGATAGAAAGAGGGAGAGATGGATATTGACATAGATTCTATTCTTGGGGGGGGGGGAACCTTGCATTAACTGCCACTTATATAAAAGTGAATACCTCATTTCCAGTCATGCGTCTTCCATCTCACATGTTCATTTTTGCTACAGATAATCATCGTGATCCTTAATTGAATACACAACATGAGTAGACGCACATTGCGCCAAAAATTATTCGTATATATTATTTGAAAAGCGATTTGATCTGCGATTCCGAAGTTGGCCCTATATCTATACGGGGCACGTGAAACGAAAAATCACTAACTTTAACGCGTGACGCGGGGTTATTCCGGCAATATATCAGATTTGGGGTCACTTTCAGTTTCATTTGGTTTATTTTTGATTCTTCACTATTGAACATGAATAGAAACATTCTGATACAGACAGGCATCTAAGATACCGCGCATGGGGTCGACTGTAACAGCGAGCTGCGGGTGCTCTTTTCCGCGTGTATGAACAAAAACTAGCATGGCAGTGAAGATAAAAATGGTCAAAGGTTGTGGTCCTTTCCCTATGAAGTAAGTCCTCATGATTTTCTCCAAGTTTCATCTCCAGATGACGAATCAGAACTGCGTGCATGAAACATAATTTTAAGGGAGATGCCACTATAGCCTTGCAATGAAAAGTCAATGATTTAAATTTGATTGAATGTTCGTGATACCTCGAAGAAACGTAGGCACAGTATTTTGGTGGTCACGTTTTGTGTCAGTCTTTACATAGCTAACCATTGTTTATACAGGCTTCATAGAACCAAACCTATTTACAGTCAAAAGTCGCTCTGACGTCGTGCTCACTGCACAAGTGAAGAAAAAGTGTTCGTCTTTTTATTTTCACAATAACGCTATCCATTTCATTTTTCATATCTCCATTATGAGCTGATGAGTTGAGAATTAATTTCTGGGCCCTGTTGCATAAAAGAGATGCAATCAAACATAAGTAAGAAAATTAATTTTAATATAAATTAAAAAATTGAGTATTCTGAGAGTTATGTTTGATTTTGTGACTTATATTTTATCTTGACTTATATGCAACAGGGCCCTGGAGCATTTGAAGAGCATTTGAAGGGAATTGAATGTAAATTAATTAAATTGCACTCATATATAGTCGCACGATTAAGCCATATTTCTGGACTATTCTGTTTCCATTTATATAGAATACAAAAACAAGCAAACGAAATTTGGATAATAATTTTGTGCTGTTTAGACACCATATGGAAACGTACAGCAAAGCGATGTCATGAATACTTTACTTGACCAATGCTGAAGTTAACTGTGAACTAATCCATTTTTGTACTAAATGAGAAAACATTTTGCCTATATCTCACGTTCTGTGAAAATGGAATGAAAAGAAGAAAACCATCAAAATAAAGGTGGTCTTTGATATGTATAAGATGCGTGTTTCAGGGGCCGATCCAGGAATTCTGTATAAAAAAAAGGGGGGGCGCAACTAATATTTCTGGTGCCACTTCCGGGTTTCGTTTCATTTTTCTTTTTATTTCTTTTGTTTTTAACGAAAAATAAAGGGGGGGGGGGGAACGTGCGACGGTTGCGTTCCCCTCTGGATCCGCCACTGGGTTTTACTGTTGCTTTTGATGATAATTATTTCTTTCGGATGGAATGGAAGCATCTGTTTTCATAACTTTCGGTGCATACCACAGGCCTACTGATATTGCGTGTCACCATCTTCAAATGCACGAAATCTTGACGCTGTTTGACGATGTTTATTTTATTATTTTTTTCTTGGTGGAGGGGGATCCTCAACGATATCAGAAATAAGACGTGTCACAAGCTGTCGTCAGTGTTTTACTGTAATGCTGCACTAAAAATAATGAAAGTAAGTTTATTTACCCCTTATTAGGGAGGCGTTTAAACTGGAAGTATAGTTTCTCATCTATAGGTGACTGACGGTGCTATAAGTAAGTCTCGTCATTTCAATGAGTTCTAAGAAAGTTACATTCAAAATACATTGTAGATGCACGTTCGACAAACAGTGACTAACACAAAGAGAAAATAACATGTCACACGTACTGAAACTAACCGTTGTCCTATGTTGGGTGTGTTTAGGTTATGCTTGTGTGCTGTCGGAAGGGGATTTCCCACATAAGACCTGCGAATACTGAAGTCCCAAAGCTTAGGGCCCTGTAGATTCTCTTTCTCTCTCTCTCCCTCCCCCCCCCCTCTCTCCTCCCTTCCCCCCCCCCCCTCTCTCTCTCTCCCTCTCTCTCTCCACTTGACGCACAATGTCAATGACAGTTTCATCATTCGTATGGAAATCAAGCAGGTTTCAGTAACATGTCTTGTCAAGAATAATGTTTCATCTGATAGATAACAATGTGGAAGAATTAGAAGCTATGCTTGGGAATTTGGGCTATTACATGTCATGTGTGACTGGGTAAGCCTGATTTAGCAATTTGTCTTGAGACGTGTACGACTTCGAAACAAAAGAGCATTCTTTTCGAAAGATGTTTCAGAAAATCTCTTGCACGGTCTCAAATCAATGCGTTAATCCGCAAACCCGGCTAAAGTCATTTTTGTTCTGAGGGATGAACAGCTACAAGAGCCCTGTCATTTCCATGCCGAATAAAATGACGAAGAATAAATTATATTGAGTCAAATTATAGTGGATCGTGATTTGCACAAACTACCCCCTTAGGTAGGAAAATGCATGTTAATCAGCGATGTCAACGTGTGTCACGAGCTCGTGGAAAAAAAAGAGGCCATAGTTCGAATTACAAATTTCCTGAATTGAACAAAAATAACACGTTCCTCTTATCAACCCGCTTTGCTTCTGTTACTTTCAGCTAAAACAAAACAAAAAAAAAATAAAGAAAGACGAAGATGCGTGACATATGTGTTTGCCCTAAAACGAAAAAAAAAAGCACGTGCACACTCTTATATACTATCTGAGAAGCAATGGACATGATTGAGAGAATGGATTAGCGAAACACCTTGGGTAATACTTAAGTGACTAAATCGTGCAATTTCGTCATCAGTTAATTTGTCCAATGACGTCATAGATATCACGCGGGCAAAGGCTCCTCTTTGTTTTGCTGATTCTCCGTCGGACTAACCGGCAACTCGTCATCGTGTCACGCCGTATTGGCTGGCGAGGATCGCGGTGACGTGTCGGCGGTGGAGCGTATGTCGACTGCTAAGGAGGTAGAGATCTCGGCTTGAAAAGTTTCACGCAGGTGTATAGCAGGAATACGTCAACACTTGAACTCGAAATGACGACTTACACGATATCTAACACATCAATTCAAATCGGAGGCAGGAAATCTTCTTAAAAAGTATTATAAAACAAAATAAGAACATCTCAAATCAATAACAGTTTCCTTTCCAAAATTGGGAGGAAGTAACCTCAGTTGTGCAAGCGTTTCACCATTCAATTTAGTAATACGTCTATACTGTAAGGACATGTGTGTGTGTGTGTGGGGGGGGGTGGGGGGAGGTGGGGATTGGAGAGAAATTCTCATCCCTCCCCCTCCCCTTCGCTTCCAACACTCAAACGTGTTGCTGGAGTATTCATCGAAACAACTCAGCATGTGATAGAACATTTCTGGAGTGTGAGAACTTCACATAATTATGACTTTAAGTTCAAGATCAAGATTTTGAGCAGGAATACTTCTGCAAAACAAACGACAAATGAATAAAATAATGAAACGAATTGAATTGTTTTGATTATTATGAAAAAATACAGACATCCGCAATTGTCGTACCAATAGAATAATTGGATGTTTCTACCTTTTTATTACGACATATGTCTGGAAGAGGGGATTTTTTGTTTCATTTTAAAGTTGACCAATTTCACCCCGTCATGGAGAGGAAGAATATTGGAGATATTGATAGTGTATCGTGCTAAATAAGAAAATTTGCAAAATAAAATGTAAGTGATGCCTTTTTTTAGGGGAGGTGGGGAGCGTGACTCGTGTCTTGTTTTAATGCCCCTCAATCATTTGCATTTGCATTTCATTTCATTTTCCATATCCAAAATGACACAAATTTGCTGCAAAGCCGTAGCAATACTCATTCGACGAGCAGGTGACAAGCCATATTGGGGTAGCACAATAAAGTAACCACCAATATGTACATGAAATTGATATTGCGTGCTCATTCAGACAGCGATCAAGTTTGGAATGGAGGAAAAAACACACTTCACCAAGTTTGGAGTAATAAGGTTCCTTGTACATTATAGGAAACCACTGAAGGTAGAAAAGAGGAAGAATATTTCCAATAAATCTCTGAGAGATTTCATATCTACTTAGGATGAAGATTCGAGGAAGAATTTCAAACCGTTATATGAGGCAATCACACTATTGCCAATGTCCCTTGTCATTTCCTCCCCACGATATCGCTGGTTTACCCCGAGAGCCCGTGACTAATGGGTTTTTTAAAAAAGAGAAACAACACAAGAAACATTTCATGGCACTCCGTGTAATCCTCTTTTACTATCCTATTTTTCTCTTTCCTTTACATAGTCTTAGTGCGCTAGCTAGTGTTTTATTTATCACTGTGTTACGTGCAAATGTGACAGGATATCAATCATGGTGACATGCGTATTCATCTGTACCCATTACTGTCAAACCCTTCCGACATACTACATGTAATACTCTCAGGACTTGATATTATGCTATGAACGTTGGGATACCTCCAGACGATCTCAGGCAGCAGCATAGAAAGTCGAACGTGTTTGCTTTGTCAAATTGATGAATATGCATAGCAAAAGTAAATATATTTCTTAATGTTTGCATGGGTCAGCTTTCAGCTTATTCGATATGAAAATGAAACTTGGTATATCATCAGCTGCCCTCGTGGCTTTTCAGCTGAAACTGTCGAGGAGTTGCGCAGTGAAAAAAACCCAAGACGACAACACCAACAATATTTCGATTTCATCGATCTTTTCTCCCCTTTTACTTTTTTTTAATGGATTGGCATATTGACTTGAAATCAGTGTTCAAGTAGTCTTGAGTTAAATGAAATCAAACAAACATCACAATGAGAGCTTCATTTCAATCACATAAATAAAAAAAAATAAATAAATGAAGGTAACACTAACAGTCACGTAAGCACAGCAGATGAAGCAGGATAGCCTATCAACAAATTCGTGCCAGATGTTTGTACTTGCAAGACATTACACGTCAATACTTTGGTAACGGATAATCTCCTCCAGTCAAAGTCTTACTACACTGCTATGATAATGATGATGATGATGATGATTATGATGATGATGATGTTGATGATGATGATGATGTTGATGATGATAATAATGATAATAATAATAATAACAATAATAATAAGAAGAAGAAGAAGAAGAAGAAGAAGAATTAAGAACAATAATAATAATGATAATAACAATAATAATAATAATAATACTAATACTAATACTAATACTAATAATAATAACAATAATAATAATAATAATAATAATAATAATAATAATAATAATGATAATAATAATAATGATAATAATAGTAATAATAAGAAGAAGAACAATTATAATAATAACAATAATGAAATAGTAATAATAACAATTATGATGATATGGGTATGATTTTTTTTTCATTCATTTCAAAGTAAGCCTATATTTAGTGAAGATAATTGCGTGGAAGCTAATCAAATGGCAACCTTGTGGCCAATGACGTGACATCACGTCCTTTAAATTCCCCCTTTGCATCTCCCCCTCAAAGATTCCCTTCAAATCTCATAATAGCAATAATTGCGATGCTTTGTGTAAAATGAACATGCCACTGAAAACGATATGATCACCAGGAAAAGAACAAGGTAGGGAGATATAATATTATCTATGAATTTATCACAACCTGAGAGTCAACAGCCCCTTCTTACACTATACCCTTGTTAAGCTTATTGTATCACCTGCAATTTGTAATCAACATACAATATAGTTACATGATAGTTATCATTATCGTTCTAATTATCGTTGCTCTTATGATTATTATGATTATTATTATTATTATTATTATTAGTAGTAGTAGTAGTAGTAGTAGTAGTAGTATAAGTAGTAGTTGTTGATGTTGTTATGGAAGAAGTAGTAACAGCAGTAGCAGTACAATAGCAGTAGTACCAGAGGTAAAGTAGTGTGACCGAGTTGTAAATTCGGATGGCTGAATTTCGGAAGCAGAGTGTAAATCTTCCTGAAGTGGACAATCTGTATGCTTGTCTGGTTATTATTATAAACTCTCCTCGATTTCTCCTCCGATTTTTGTAAATACGAAAAGACAGAGTGAAATCTATGCTCTGGAATATCTGTTTTCAATCACGTTTAAAGAATTCGCACTCGACAATGTCATGCTTTACGTTGTCCATGTTTAACTTACAAGAATTCAGAAGTCAGGAAGTTATCATCGCCAACCATAATATGGGGGCGGGCACTCGTGGGAGATGACGTCACCGTGATTGACAAGCCCTCTGGCGGCGATGTTTATCGCAGCTAGCTGGATCTAGGCGACGCGCGAGTCGTGCGAGCCGACAGCAAATCGTTCAAAATCGCATCCAGGAAAAACGAGCGAATAGAATTTCACACATGAATTGCAAAAGAGGAAAGATGTGAAGCGTTAAGAAAGCGTTTAAAAGAGCGGCGAAAGGGATAATGTTTTCTTCTCTTCTGCTTGGTAGCGGTTGTTGAATATGGATAGAGGCAGCTGCGAACACATCAACGTCGAGATCACGAAAACAGAACGCTACAATTGTTGAAATAGTGCACTTGTTACGTTGGCAGAGAGAGATTTTCGAGAAGAAGAGGGGGAAAGGGAAAGAGAACGAAGGAAGAAGGAAAAGATTAGTGGGTAGACAGATGTAGAGTAGATGTAAGATATGATCGAGAAGAACTAAACACACTGATAAAGGTTCTTGAAAATATCTCCGAGAATGTAGAGTATAGAAAATGAATCAATATCAGTATAACAGAATTTCGCTAGAAATAATAATAAACAACAACAGACAAACAAAGGTTTAGATCAAAGAACGTATATCATAATGGTGTCTGATGGAGGAAACATAAAGAAGCAAATCTAGAGGGAATGTCATAGGGAACACACGAATTCGTTTTGTGATCTCGTTATCGTACAAAAATACTTTAAAATCAAGTCTACATTATGACCCATAACCGTTCAACACATTCCCATGACGCTTAGTCAATGGAGATTATAGGTCATAGAGAGTCGTGTTCTGTTTTTCAAATTATTTTCATTTTCAACAAAGAGTGTCAGTGTACAAAATATAGCATATTTCACCTGCATCGAAATATGATATAAACGCAATAAATTGAGAAGACAATAAATACATGCTACCACTTATCGCATAATGATCAAAATGTTATTCTTTTAAAGCAGAGTTTTCTAGAGGTATTCCCCTCAAAACCGTTATTGATAAGGTACAAAAAATGCAACCATGTATGGACAGAGAAACGCGTCCCCCCCCCCCCCCAAAAAAAAAAGAAGAAGAAAAACTTAACCATGTATAATGGGCAGAGAAATCTTAAACATGAAGTGACTATAAACAACACATCGTAAATGCAGAGGCAAGCCGACATTTTCTGATTCCTGTTAGTCTTATTATCACAATCTTCACCTTGATGTGTATGTATAGTACAAATTTGGAACGCATTTTCCCTTTTTTTTTGAAACCTGCACCGCCGTCTTGGACCTCTCATACAAACTCTTATTAGATCACATATCTTGTGACGTTTGCTCACACTGGCTGTTAGCAGGTTTGATACAGTATACATTCACTCCATCACCAACCTTTCACGTCGTTAAATTGTTTTGACGTTAGAGATATTGCAATATGACTGCATATAACTTTGACAATATACGATACTATACAGCATAAAACTGTCAGCAGGCACACCCCGGAAAAGGATGATCGGGAAAATGAATACTGAATACAGAATCGAAAAAAAACAAAAACAAAAAACCTCCCGGAAAGAAAAGCCATGATAGAGACCCTGCCTATAACGGCCAGTTTGTTTGTTTGCTTGTTTTTTCGCCTCCCTTGGGAAATCGCTATGGACATAATTATTTAATCATATACATACATATATATATATATATATATATATATATATATATATATATATATATATATATATATATGTGTGTGTGTGTGTGTATATATATATATATATATATATATATATATATATATATATGCCCATGATCAGACGTGTTTTCATGTCTGTTTCAGAAACGGGTTTGATTAAGATCTTTTGTCACACCATGGGCACTGATGAAGAGTGTGACCTTGCCTTTCAGTATTTGAGAGCTATGCTCCGTTGTTCAGATCTTCAAGATCTATGATTTATTTTTTGACGGCGTTCTTCTTCTACTAATTGTTTTACTTATATATATATATATATATATATATATATATGTGTGTGTGTGTGTGTGTGTGTGTGTGTGTGTGTGTGTGTGTGTGTGTGTGTGTGTGTAGTGACAACAAATTTTACACTGGAGACGTAGCTGTTCGTGTTGCAAACCCCTTTATTGACCTTTCGGGCTTTGCCCTTCGACAGGAATCTATACGATGACAGTATCCGACGACAATGCATTATTATATATACTCAACCATGACTGACCACGATGTAAAATCAAACCTACTCAGTTAAGTACGTATGGGCACATCGCCTTAATCATATAAAGTCGGAGGTGTGTATACTTCACGCAGTTTATCTTGACTCTTTTTAAAGATCTTAACTTGAACGTGTTGTGGGGGATCCTTTCTGTTTACCATTGGGAGCACTGGTTTAAAAAGTGTTCGAGTTATCAGGTTTGATGCATATGTGTGGGTCAGTTGTATAACAAAACATCCTAGAAGATATCACATTAAAACTTCGCAATGAAGCCTGAAATATAAGGAAATGTCGCAGTTTTTCTCCATAAACGATAACTGTAGACGGTTTATCTTGAAAATTTTTATCAGTAGTATTGTTTACATTCTGTATGTTTGACAATACTTAACACTGATTATACTGATGAACATTTTTACATTGGTTGTTTCTATCCCGAACTCACACTTTAGAACTATTTTGAAGCACTAAAGCTGGATTTTTGTTTCATCTGCAAATGGTAAATAATGTTTTTAAGGTCCGGCAGCCCGAATACAACAACTCTGTCAAAACACGTACATTCGCAAATTGGTGGAAAAAAAAAACAATGTAATGCTTCTTGACGTGTCAGTCACCTTGAAAAATATTTCGCGGATTTCCTTCCATTAATCAATTTCCGATACGACTAATGCTTTCACGCCCATCAGTTTTCCTGATTAATTGTTACGCTTTTTTTTTAACTCTGTCATTTCCATTGCAAACGCAAATACAAGCTCCACACACACACGCACACACACACATACACACACATACAATCACGCACATACAAACACACGCACACACACACACACAAAAAAAAACCAACAAAAACACCAGACAGACACAGGCACATACTTGGTGCAATAGAGATGAGGAGACAGAGTCAGCTGATGGCCACGTCCAATGACGTCACAAATCATGTCTTTGTCGTGATTTAAAAAAGGTACTCCAGCACTATAATTCATGGAGTTGGACTATACCGAACTGGTGAGGTTCAAACCAACATACTTTGTTACGCGTATAGTCCTAAACAGGATTCAATGCAGTTCCCACCTGTAGCCGGATAAGATGTATGAGGTGTCGTGACGATTTCTCCCGCACCACCCCCAATTTGAAATATTTCATTGTTCTCTTCTCAAGATATTCTCCTGTATTTTTCTTTTTTTTTTTAATCTCAATCTGTAAGTCATGTGTAATCACACACATGCGCTTTTACAGTACAACCTTTAACACTGTCCCATTTAGATTGAATGTTTTTGTAAGATATCCTTCAGGTATCATCTTTGCTCTAACAGTATTTGCTTTACTATCTTTAGCTCGAGCAATAATTCTGTGAATTTATGTTGTTGTTGGGTTTTTTTTTTTGTTACATGATTTGACAATCAGTTATTGGTTATGAGGATATGGCCAAGTATAACAGACCCTGTTTTTAAGCATTCCCTTCCATTTTCAAGAATTTTGCCTCGGTATTTGTCGTAAAAGTCACACTTCAGTTCACGGTATTTTTATTAATGACAATGTCGTACTCATTTGGTGTAACAATATTAGCTAGTTTTTATAAAGCGCATTTCACACTTGTTAAGTATATCTCAAGCGGCGCTTTACAAACTATCATTACCCGGTCACTGGATACATGGATTTACATTCTTTCCAACCACGGTGAGTAATTATGTGTTTTCGAATGTCTTATTGCAATAACATTTTTGTTGGAAATGGAATCTATGAATTGAATAAAATTCAATGAATGAATAACAAGACAGAAAAAGATACAAAATATTACAGAAATGAAGGAAGGGGGAAGGAGAGCAGGAATGAGGAAAGATGTGACGAAGGAAAGAAGGAAAGAGACATATCTTCAGAGACCTGACAAACCATTGCCTATTTTGATATTTTCGTGAGATTTGTGACTAAATATTGAACTTGCAAAATGACATAACAGGAACATAATGTAATCGCTTGGCAAACACCTCTAATGATTTCTAACTTGAAAGCGGCCTTACATCAACCTTTGCAAAGCTTTATTTCACCAGACAATGGTAATAGTATGCGCAAAAGTAAAAATTGTTGTTGTTGTTGTTGTTTTTTTTGTGTGTGTTTTTGTGTGTGTGGTTTTTTTTTTTTTGTCTATTTTTTATGCCTATAAATATGATGTGGTGAACACGGTTGACCACTCGGAATGGGATGTGTGCCATCGCGTGCTTCTTTCCCTCTCCACAGACGTCTCCGTGGCGATTTGTCACATTCAGATCCCACTCGAGTCTTCCTGTGATTCAATGATATATAAACCCAACTCAACGCCTCTGGCGCAAAATTTGTGGAAGCTCTTCCCACTGCATGGGTGGGACTAAGGAGTGGGTCCTTTCTGCGAATTCCTGACGACACAGCCTAACCCTGTAAATGCGGGATATAAAACGGTTCCAAATATAGTTGTGTTTTGATGAGATTTCATTTACACTGCCTATTATACCCTATACCCCATAACAAAGGTCACGTAGCAATAACACGGTATCTTAGAAAGAAATCTGAAAAAATGATAGAATCCTCATGAATCATAAAAGCTCGACACAAATCAGAGGAAAAAGATAAAATCAAGGTGAAGAAAGCAGAGGTATATGATATAAGAAGTGTAATATGTGTGTGATAATTTTAAGGATTTTTGATTGATGATGGGAAGATAGACAAAAGACACAGAGACACCATTAATGAGAGACAATGACATTGTATGACCACCAATGTTAATCTATCATACTTCAATCTTTGAGGAATAGATAGACATGCAGGTGGTTTAGACAAATTAAGTATATATTGATATATGGGCAGACAGGAAAGGAGTAAAGATTGACAAATAAATTGTTAATCAACGGAAAGAAAGAGAAAGGGAGGGAAAGGGAGAGCCAGACAGGGTGGGTAGAGGGAAAGGCTGATAACTCGTGATCTCGCATTGTCAAGGACTGACGTCTGACTTTTGTATGCATCCTAATGACGGTGGAGCTATTATTAAACAACAATATCGATAACAACAAAACAAGATAAAAAACAGCACTAAACTGTGAATATCCTCAGCATTCATAGTCCAGTATTCTGAATAGACTGACAAAAAAAGACCAAAAAAAAAAAAAACAAAAACCACCAAACAAACAGCTTCCTAAACTGATTTTCGTACACTGTGGTCATCACAAGAGAAGAGTACGTACTTTACATTATACAGAAAGCTAATTATTTGATTACCAATACAAGAAATAAGCGCAACCCGTTTCAACTGACATCAATACATATATATTTTATGTCGAATATATTTCTCTCCACTGTCGCTCAGGGTTTCGTTAACGATGTGTCAGCGTGCACAAGTCCATCGATCAAACTAAGTGTATTGCCTAACCATGCTGACTAAGGAATTACGTATATACTGCCAGGAGTATAGAAAGCTGTCAATTGGATGTACACTTTGTTAAATGTATGGCTTCATATGTCTCTTTTCATGACTATTTGCTAAATATCATGTCATTGTCATTCTGTTAGGATTTGAATGTTCACTATATAACACTTTTACGATCATTTCAATTTGATATCTTCTGGATAAAAATAGACACAACTCCAGAATCAAGGATAGTGCCGACAGCCTGTGATTGACTTTCTTTCGGGGAATCTACTCTCACATGCATCTACTTCTATGTAGGTTCCCACCACGCACAATTCTATTTATCCGTCATGAACGTTATATACGTGAGAATTATTTCAATTAATTTTGTGTCATGTAAATGTTTTTTTTTTTGTAAGTACTAAACTTGTGTGTTGAATATTTCATATTATTATCATTATTATCATGATGTGTTACTTTACATTGTCATGGATGGATGTTGTTAATACAACACTGTATGATTTGTGTGGAAACTTAATAAATGAAATAAAGTGAAAATGATGTGAAATGATTTTATCAGAATGTAGTACAGATATCTATACGTTTTTTCATGTTATGGTAAATTTCTCGAGTAACTATAGTTGAACATTGTGAGCAACTGGTAATATTCATATTTATTACGTTGATAAACTTATTTTCTACCGTTTCACGCAAAGCTGATGCAGTTTCATTAATGATTATTGTACTTTTTTTTACAGTCCAGTAGCCTTGCTGTCCATATTTATTTTTCTTATTTATCAGATACAATCACTTAGTAACCTTATGTAACCTCATGTACAATTCAACCCTGGGTTGCAATGCATGTGATTTAAGTAAAGACCATGTTTATCTATCTATCAATCTGTTTGTAAAAAAAAAAAAAAAGAATGAACGTACACTCAAATAATTTGATTGAAAATTATCCACACCTTCACTCAACCTTCAGCCTTGGATAAAAGCAGCACAAATTTTAAAGGGATGTACAGTATTGGTGGAGATGAGAATTAGACTTTTAACTTTTTTGCGAGATACCAAGAAAACACTTATGATATAGTACAGAGCATACCATTTTAAGAGGAATTCAAAGTTTATTTGATGAAGATCGGGTTTCGAATGACTGAAACAGCCAAAAACAAAGTAAAACAAAGTGATCGTAATAAAGTGTGGGTCCCACACTTTGTTAGAATCGCTCTTTTTTTGGATATCTCAGCCATTTCAAAACCAATTTTCATCAAATACGCGTTGAATTCCTCATAGAATTACATGTTCTTTCATATTTCATAAAAGGTTTCTCATTCAACTCACTAAAAAATGTTAGAAACCTGAAATTAGGTCTCAACCAAAACTATACGATCCCTTTAAAGTTCCCATTTTGAAGAGGATCATGACCCATTATGTTGACTGAATTTTAGAAAGTTATCTAAATGTATGTTGTTCTGATTACATGACCGATGTAATTATAGTTAATATGAACTGAAGTGATTAACTTCGGAATAACTGTTTTGAAATGGTTACCGTAAAGAATGACGGTAATCAACAATAATGTGTTCTATTTGTTGACATTGAACAATAAAACACTTCAAAAAGTCTACTAGTTGTGTGTTGTTGTTTTTTTTTATTAAGCTTACACGTGAACATTTTGTAAATGGAGATATGCATTATCACCAGTTCCCATGTTGTCATCTGACGCACCCATCTTCGTTGAGCATCTTCTTTTACCAACGAAAACGCGTTTAGAATGTGATATTGCCGATCAAAAGGGTCAAACTACTGAAAGGAATAGTAATCATTTCCTCCGCAACACATGAGATGCCAATAATGCCGTTACACCTGAGACTATCAAGACATGTTAGTTGTGACCACCTCCCTGTTGTGACCCTTATTTGTCACTTTTTGCGTAGCCAACATCATTCAGGTGAAGTGCGTGGGTCTGTGATGGTGAGTATTTAAAGACCTTGAAATTCCAGACGGAATTCGGAAATTCGTGCACATCTCCAGTCCATGAATCATCACAGTATAATGAGACACAACGTGTATCATCTGTAACTTTGTCAGTTTCGCTAATTCCGCTAAAAAAATCAAGCGTATAGTATGACACCGTGGTCACAACAAATATCATACGGATGGGAGCGGGCACATCGCAGGTCTTGCCTTCCGTTTGATGCAGCTGGTCGCCTGATGGCGGTTTGGTCTTTATTATCCGTGTTCTAGCAAAGTCGACCTCCCCAGGTCATATCGTCGAACTGCATGTATTCCGAATATAAAGTCAGATTTTAATGTAATCATAATATAAAAAAACTACAACATATTGAATTAAATTTCAACCTTAGCTGATGATGGTGAAGTTTGCAATCAAATGTTTTTAACAATTAAATATGGCAATGACGTTTCTAGTACTTCCGTTTGATGGTTTGAGCGAGGTTGAGTATATTGTGCTGTAGAGAAGGGTTGGTAAATGGGGGGGGGGGGGGACATAAAAGAAAAATCAACCTCAAGTTGCATGGAGTTTATATTCTGCGATTCTGAAGACCTAATGTACGTAGCCTACATGCAAATGATGAAAAATCAATAGGCATTGTGCAGGTATGAAACCTTGCAGGACAATCTTGAACCAATTATATGTGGCGTTATACTTACAGTTCTTTAGAGACAGACGGATTTATAGGTCGCTCTTTAGTACCTTATGTAATGTTCTCTCAGTTTTTCAAGTTTTCTTATGCCAGACAGGGCTGTGTACTAAATAAATAACTTGATTTGCTGAACAACCCCCCACCCCAAACAAGAGTAAAGATAGTTTTATACATATTATTATTATTATTATTATTATTATTATTATTATTATTATTGTTACTATTATTATTATTATTATCATTATTATTATTAGTAGTAGTAGTATTATTATTGTTATTATTGTTATCATTATTATTATTATTATTATTATTATTATTATTATTATTATTATTATTATTATCATTATTATTTTCATTATTGTCATCATTACTATATTATGCGTATTCTTCATAACGATCGTGCACTCCGGGGAACCCATCGATCTGCTAGTGGATAACTCCTCGTAAACGTCGACTCCATAGACAATACCGCGGTCTCGCACTCGCCTTCGTCGTCTCGCCAGCTGTCCGAGGGCCCATACTGCACTGCAGTGGCTTACCTCGACATTAGCCTCTCACTCATTAAAGGTGTATGGCATTAATAAAGTATTAATTGGGAATCAATAAAGTTATTACAGAATATTATGGCTTTTCATCTGGTCAATTTGAGAAAAAAACTACAGTGTTTATACTAATGAGAATGTACAGACTCAACACAGAATATAACTTTATTCATATTACTTATCTTCGTCATTTCAGTTTTGATTAGGATTATTATTTTAACACTGTTATCACTGATATCATCGTTATCATTTTAATTACCACTTAAAAATCAAATTTCAAGGTACATGTACTTGATTTCCATAGAAATAAAAGGAGATATACAGAAAAAAAAAGTATACACGAAAAGAAGTAAAGAAGTACAAGTTGCAAAGTTGCGAGATACCAAGAAAACACTTATGATATAGTACAGAGCATACCATTTTAAGAGGAATTCAAAGTTTATTTGATGAAAATCAGGTTTGGAATGACTGAAACATCCAAAAACAAAGTAAAACAAAGCGATCGTAATAAAGTGTGGGTCCCACACTTATTAGAATCGCTCTTTTTTGGATATCTCAGCCATTTCAAAATCAATTTAATCAATAAACTTTGAATTCCTCACAGAATTACATGCTCTTTCATGTTACATAACAGGTTTCTCATTATCTCACCAAGAAATGTTAGAAACCTGAAATTAGGTCTCAACCAAAACTATACGATTCCTTTAAGAAGCAAATAAAGCGATTGAAAAGAGCGACCCACTAAAAAGCAGAGCTCGTAACACGTGGACCACTCGATAAACAATGATTATGCAAATAATACTTGTATCCAAAATGTATACATGTGCATGTGTATTTATCGATATGCATATTATATAGCAAAAGCATTATTAGCTGTTATAATAATAACACATTGTCCAAACAGTACTTAGATAGTAGAGATGAAATACAAATGTAAAATGATAAGATGACACTATTAATTGTTATTAAACCGTTGTTATCATTAATGCAAATTATTATTATTATCATTATCATTATTATTATTATTATTATTATTATTATTATTATTATTATTATTATTATTATTATTATTATTATTATTATTATTATCATTATTATTATCATTTTTATTACATTAGTAGTAGTAGTAGTAGTAGTAGTATAGTATAGTAGTAGTAGTAGTATCATAAATACCATTAGTAATGTAGTATTAACATTTAATTACTATTCTTATGATATCATCGTCATTATTATCACAGTTGCTATTATTTTAGTCCTCATTCTTTATAATCAGTGATATTAAAATCATAATCTTTGTTATTATAGGTGTTTTTGTTATTATAGGTTTCTTTTCATTCATTGTGTTTGCATTTGCTGAACAGGGCTTCATGGAAGGCCCTTCATTCCGGTAATTGGTATAGCCATGTTTAATAACAAATATAAGTAAATTGATAATTACATGAATGATTAAAGATAAATAGATAAAACTTTCAAGCTTTGGTGAAATCATATTTATTAGTTATCGGTAGAGGTTTACGACAGGAGTTGGATGGCAGTATTCCCTTTCACCTGCCGAAAAGTCAGCAAGCCTATATGCCGCGGTTACACACAGTCGGTCGGGAAGCACGCTTGGCATTACTCAACATCCATGAATAGAGTGTCACATGACCACCTCTCATCCGCTACCCGATTAGACGACTCAAAATATCTCGTTTGGGATGGAATTTGAGAGGGTGAACTAAAAATTACAAAATGTTATTTTTTGTTCATTTCTGCTCTCTGGGAGCAAGGATCTTATCAGCCTTCAAGTTTCCTCCCTGAAGGAAATCTCAGAGAGTTTCATTCACCTTGACAACCAGGTTACCATGAAACTAATCTGGGAGAAAAAAAAATAACAAGAAAATGGGAAAAGAGGACATGCTATTAAATTCTGCATTCGTTAGACATTACAAGAATGAAAAAGGCTGAACAGACATAAAGTGTATGACGGAGTAATCATAGTGAGAGAAGTATCGAAGAGTTCGATGATGGAAATCTAAAGGAAGCAAGCAATAGACAGAGGGAGCAAGCAATAGAGGGTTGATGTAGAGCTGAATTTTCGAATTCCTCATCTTTATTATCCGGCGATGAATTAGTATTCGACTATTGTCACACTTCAATTCAGATTGCCTTATGAATAATATATATGGAATGGTGAGGATAAAGAAGACTCGTCTTGTTTAAAGTCATTCAGTGGAGATATGGATGTGTTCATCAAGGCATTCTCAAATTAGATTATCATGATGTAAACAAAAACAACAACAGGAACATCAGTGCAGATTGCTTGTCTTGTAAAAGCCGATAAAGACTGAAACAGAGGTCATAAGATGAGAGAAGGAAGAAAATCCACAGGAAACTTGTATAATTTCTTTTCATTTGGTTTATTTCATTTCCAGCGAAAATGTAATTAAATGTAATAAAGCGTTGAATACATATAATGACACAAAATCAGTACAACAACGTAATCAAGGAATATACTCTGAACTGAAATACATTTGTACGATAAATACCGAATATAAGTTGTTGGAAATGGGAGGGTCCTGCAAAATGCAGGGCTTGTAATTTGCAGTAACCTCATTAAAAAAAAAAGAGAGAAAATGATTACCTGTTACAATTCCACAGTAATTTTGTTCATTAAGACAGTAGAGCAGTGAGACCAAACGAGATTCGACATCCTAAGCTGTATGGCATAATGTGCTTGATGATATTTGCAGCAGCATTTCATTGCATTTTAGGCATATTGATGGGCAACATAGCTGTGCGATATGTTTTGTGTTACTTTGTAGTAGGCCTATGTTCTTTGAAAAATGTCCTGTATAGATCTACAGCTTTATATCGGTATACCAATGTTTGATCGACCCTTGTTCATTGTGTATCCAGTTGTTTGATTGTCTTGGCGAGGACTAGGTATTCAACTGCAACAATTACTTTAAATGTGTCACAAATAATGGCGAACCGCAAATAATATGTGCTTGTTGTAGCCTTTGTGCACTCCACGGCAGCACTATTTATACTGAGTTGTAGCCGACTGGTCATTCATAAAAATTATTCGCTGACGACGTCATACATTGGCCGTTTCGCGGAAGAGCGGAGGGCGCGGCCTACTTTAAGCTCCGCCCACTGCGTGCTATTGCGTGCATGCTGTGTGTGAGAGTTCATTCACATTCACGCGTGTGACTCATTTATTCAAAACAACGATCCCTCTGTCTCTCCTCCACATGTTCACGACATGCATGTATTCACTTTGATCGCAGCGCCTCGTAGCAAATCGTGTTTTCATGCTCGCGACGTACCGATAGCTATCCATCGTACTACTGTCTCTCTCCTAGCCCCAGCGGCAGTATTATGCAGGCCAGTTTTCTGATGTCCTCGTATTTTGCTGGCTTTTATAAATCTTCGACTATCGCCTCCTACCCCTCATTCTTCGTGTAAATTTTTGGGGAAGCGCGTGAACTAGTAACCACAAATCGGTGCCTCACTTGCCACAACTAGTGAAGCCGCGTTCTCGTTGCAATTAACTGTTTTATTTTTGATCTCTCCAGTGCTCGCGAGTACATTCGAAGTGCTTTGCTCGGGTCTTTTCAACAACGTTCTCCTCTACCAAAACGTGTGGAACTTTGCCACCGCTTTGCGGTTTTGAGGTGTGGTTTCTGTACCCATTGAGCATCGCCTGGCCCAGTCGGGGCTTCCGACGAGAAGTCGCTCTCTTCTCAAATTGTTTTCCCGCCCTTTTATCTTGGAACCAACCACCACTCGCGTGGTAGAAACCCCACTCCGCCTCAATGCATATTACTGAAGTTGATCATCTCCTCTCGTCTGCCGCTCCCTTGGCCAACTCGTTATCCAAGGACAAAGTACGGAGGAACAACATCCATACCAACCATTACAAGATGGCCGAAGGGGGCCAAAGGAGCAAGTCCATGTTCAAAGGAGCAGAGCGGTCTCTTGTGGACGCTTTATCGGAGTATGACGGCGAACTGATCAAGACTGAGAGCCCAAATTTCGCGTGCTCTGTCCTGCCGTCGCACTGGCGGTGCAATAAGAGCCTACCCGTGGCTTTCAAAGTTGTGTCTTTGGGTGAAACGAAAGACGGGACATTGGTTACCATCGCAGCGGGAAATGACGAGAATTATTGCGCCGAATTGAAAAACAACACAGCGGTCATGAAGAACCAAGTGGCTCGATTCAATGACCTCCGTTTTGTTGGCAGGTCGGGTCGTGGTAAGTGACAAAATATTGTGTATATATTTGATCATCACACGATATACGATCAGCCTAGGTTTGTTGAACCTGTTCTACCACAGCATGTGCGGCGGCGTGAAAACTTGTGGCCGCACCGAAACCATCGCGATTGCATTCTTCTATTCCCGTACTCGGCTCACTCACGTCACCCGTCGTGGCCGTGGTTTGCCTACCCGGCATGTTTCCACTTCTTTTGTTTCTGTTATTGTTCTCCTCTCATATTCACTTTATTATTTGTGATATTTGTTTTCAATTATTTTGTTTCTTGTAGTAACAACAGTGATTACAAAGTAAGGCTTGGTATTTTAACACTGACTTAACAACAATAATAACGGGCGATAAAAGAAATAGTTGCAATATCTAACGTGGGCTGGCGCCTGTTCCGCCACATGAAAGGCGATAGGAGGCCGAGATCTCCGCGCACAGCTGCGCTGAAGTCTGTACGGGAACCAAATTTTTCGCCCACGCATTAAAACTTTGCGAAAAGTTTACTCCAAATGTCATGCTCGATTAGTGACTCAAACACTATAGGTTGATAGAAGATGACATCATGCTTAGTCTGAGAAGGTAATAGATTTTCCATGAATCAAAATTGTGATTTTTAATGGAAGCAAAAGTGGAGGAGGGTGGTTTCGTCGCGTTCGTGGGCTCTTCGTTGTTTCCGCGGACCTCTACACGCCTAGAGTTCCGGGGCCGCGTGCGTCGACTGTAGGCTGCTTGTTCCCACGCGTGGTGCAATCCTATGCATAGTCAACCGTCTGTCTTCATGTATATCAAATCAACTAGACACTAGCGTATTGATCAGTTTGTTGATGTTATATAATTTCGAAAATTATGTGATTTGTCAGTTTAAGTATGAGCAGGGATACATAGCTTAAATTCTATTGTAAAATATACCTAATGGTGAAAGAAAACAACTTCAGTTGCCTATTTCAACACTGATTCTATTTATATGTTTCAGTTTTGTCTGTCTCAGTGTGTCTGGCTTTCTTCCTTCTGAATGTAGGCCTATATCTTCCCTGTACATTGGTCTATCAGTACTCTATCTCAAAATAAAAAGATAAAAAAAGAAATGCTTTTGTTATCCCCTATTTTCTATAGGCCTAAATTTTCAGGATCTGTGTAGCCAGTAGGACAGTAACCTGTTAGTATTTTTCTATTTCTCTGTATTGATTATACAAATTTTGGTACACTTTTGTATATCTCGAGCATATTAAATATCTTTATTCTTCTTTGTTCTATTTGAAGACAATGTTTGAATATTGTTTTCAGCTTCTTTTGCAACAACTGTATAAAGTCAAGATTGCATAGCTTTCTCAGAGAAATGAGAAATTGAGATAATATTAAAGTCATGAATCCAACTGCCACACATGGATGTTTCCTATATACATACATACGTACAATGTGTACTTTTTTTTTTGACTTCTCTCTTTCCTCTTTGTTCATACTTGTAAGAGAAAATTCCCTTGGAGGAAATTATTACTTCACTTCTGAATACAGTGTTACAGGTACTATGTATTTATCAATATTTGTAAAATTAATTTGCAAAGCATGTACATGCAAAGAGTAATGTTAGTTTCTATCTACTATCTTTAAGAGTTTATACAATGAATGTAGAGCTGCAAGGCAAGTTAAGAACAGTTGGCTTTCTTGAATATGAAAGAGGGGATTGCTCCATGAAAAAAGAAGAAGAATACGATATGATGCCCGAGTTACAGCGTCAGAAGTTACAATGGTATGATGACATTATAAACATTGGAAACAGATTATACACTAGACACTTTTTATCGAAGAGTATTCCTGTGAATTGAAATATTTTGAAATTTGATGAGAAATTCAATACAAAATGTATATATGCCCGAGCTGAAATTGGGAAAAACAGATGATACAGAATTTCTTCAAAAATTTGGTTAGATATATCTATGTACATGTAAATATACATTGGAGCATTATCGTAAGCATATTTTAATGGCATTATCAGTGGGTTTTTGTTATTATACACGAAAGGGAAACTGGAGACGGGATGACAATGTAAACATGATTTTAGGTTGCATTCTCTTCCTTTTTTTTTTTAATGATAATCAGGATGCATACAGCATAATTTTTTTTTTTTTATATCACCTTTCATTCATCACTGGAGGTTTGACTATGAGATCGCTGAAGATATGTGCATAGTGTACACTGTATGTGCTCCTTAGATAGCGTAATCCTTTGACATTATTTTGCTTGCTTTACCCTACTTGTAAATGTGCATTTAAGAAAAACAATTTGTAAGAGGGAACTAAAAATTGCAAAAATATGCAGGGAATCATAATGCCTAGCCTGGCCTTGTCTTTTATTAAGATTATTCAAATATGTGAGTATTGCAAACCTGCACATATAGATTTGAACATCTACTAGTGTCGCAAAAGTTACAGGCTTTAACAATATGATCTCTTTTTAGTTGTTGTTGTTTGTTTGCAAAATATTGTAGACTAAATTATTCACCAGGAACATTTTTGTAATTTCCTTGACAATCTATCTGTTCACACTCATTAACCCCAGAGTGAACTCGGCAACCTTGAAAGAGAAAATGAGCAGTTCCACTAAAATTAGCCCATTTTAATGCAACTCAAAGAAACACGGGCATTAACGCCCAGACGAAGGGGATTAGGTCCCACAATTTGTGCGCAAGTCTTGCGATGATACAATGATTATTGAACCTGACAGGTCTGAATCTCCTGGAGGGCTGAGCCTTCAACAGAGCATAGGAGCAAGGGCTGTGACAGATACTGGCTCTTGTCGACAATGCTTCAAGTAACAATAGATGTGGCTTAGTGTTAGATGAGTACAAGTAACCTTGATGGCGTGAGTGTTGGATGATACAATGTATGAACAAGAATGTCTAGTATACCTTTTGAAATGGATTACTAGTTTTTTGAGGGGATGAATCTTACCTTTTAAAGTATTTTATAGAGAAGGTAGGTAAGTTGTATGTATAAGTAAGACACTTGTTTTAAGTTGTCTGAATGCTCACATGATCAAGTCATCAACGATTTGCAAACCCTTGATATGCAGGACTTTTTGGATACATATGTACGTACATCAGTTTCAAGACATCCCATGTATAATTTCAACTTGGAGAACTGTGCAGTAGATATGCACTTCAGCAAGTAGAAATGTCTGTTTAACACATCCTTATTCTTTGTCAATGTTCATATCCTTCATGAAAGTGGAAATTCACTTCTACCTTCTCCATTAATATTTCATCACAGTGGTACGCAAAAGAGTCACAACATCAAAAGTCATTTCATGAACTCTCATTTCAGTGAGCTGATTCTGAACCTTGATTCCTTCCACTTCCATTGTGGGTGTGAGATTCCATTTAATGATATATCATCCGTGGAGACATTGCGACACTGGCGCATTTTGGCATCAATAAAAAAAGAATACAGTTGTTTGAATAAGGCATATGAAAGGATCGTTGAATTTGCTAACCGGACGTAAAATTGAATAGGCTCACAAGGGCACAGTCCCGAAATGCACTGATGCCAGCAGAGTACAATGCCCTGTATGCATTTTACGAAAGCATGTCGCCATTGTTATGCAAGTAAGCGACAAAGAATGCATAAGCTGTGTGTATAGGGTTTCAAGAGAGACTGAAGTACTACAGCTGTACCAGAGAACAGTAGAAATACGGTTGAAAATGCACTACTGGTAACTTTTACAATATCTGTAGGTCTGTAAATGGACAACAGTAGCAACATAGTGTCACCAATATCATCACCCTTTGCCAGTATGAACACATTGATTCTAGATGTACATTCTGTATGTTTTTGATGGCATTAATATACATTGTAAATTCTCTCAGGAAAGTTAGGTAGGAAGCGCATATTTCTTCTCTTTGGTGTACATACAAGAGGGAAAATGTGATATCACTGCAGATCATTTTCAGATCAAAATTCAGAGTCTTGGTAGTAAATGTTGATTTTTTTTTTCAAAACTTAGACATGTTTGTATTTAATGTATGCTAGCAATTTGCTTGAGACTAAGTTGGTATTTGCATTGAGTATTTTGTCAGTTATGGGATTTATTCATTCCAACACTTGTAATTTGGAAGGGGGAAAAGCTAATTTAAGATGAATGAGTTGATTGGGAGGAAAGGTGTTAAAGTAACTGTTAACAGTATCTTTTTGAAGACCTGCTCTAGAACTGCTGATGGATTATGACCTTGGCTTTCCCTCAGGAAGTTCTCGTTTCACACACTCAACATGTACAGCTTGTATGTACCAGACTGCTGAGCCCAGCATGCAACTGTTCATGTGACATGAATTGGCCAATAGAGCCAGGTTTGAGAAGCTATTGTGAGGAAATGTGTGCCACAGAAGGATGCATTAATGTTACAGATTTATGTGCATGCATGAACAGTGTGGTTTCCATTTGAAAGCATTGCTGGGAACTTGAGACAACACAAATTTTAAGTGAGGAAAGCGCAGGGAAAGGACACAGGCACATTGGTTTAATGGTTGATAAACTATTAACAGAGATTTATAAGACTGTCAAAGTGACCATCATAAACCTGGTAGGTAAAAGACAGGCTTTGCTGTGCTGGATATTGAGAGAGTTAGGGACAAAAAGAAAAAGAGAGTATGTCTCTGCTATCACATGCCTGCGAATGCTTCACCCCCCCCCCCCCCCCCCTTTACGCCAGTCCAATGTTGGCAACTTGATTACCCAGTTGGCATAGGCCTACGATTGATTACGGATGCACTAATCTCTTATTCCTGGAAAACAAAAGCATCACGAGTTGAGAGGGGAAAAGTGCTGACTCCTTAACGCTTTTTCTTTTATAATATTGTAATCAAATAAAAAGAGATCATCAAGTTTGCAAGAGTAGCGTGCGCTTAAAGATGATATTATTTCAACATAAGTCTTAATGATTATATGGACTGGACTAATTTGGAAGTGGGAAGGATTTTCAGGCAAAGATACAAAGCATACAATTCTCATATTGATTCTTTATTCTAGCTGTTGGTGGTCAGTCATTGGAAAAGGACAGTGCAGTAGTCTTTGTCACAAAATGTTTGTTTTGTGTGTGTGTTTTTTTTTACCAAGTCACCTACCTCATTCATTCTGTGCTGTTTTGTTTGGTTTTACCAAGTTACCTACCCCATTCTTTCTGTGCTGTTCATATTGATCTTATTATTATAACAGCATATTTCCTAGCGATATAGAAGTGAGGTAATACTTATTTGAAGTAGTTGTACTATCCAGGGTGGTATAACATGAGAAGCGGTACAATACATTTCACAGCACATTCTTATGATAAGGCTGAAGAGTGCAGAACTTGAGTGATCAAGCTTGATGGGTAAAGAAACAAGCAGCTATTCTCCTGAAGAAGTTGGCCAAGGACAGAGGGGACAAAAGGTGTTCTTACCAAGAAGCAGCCACCCACAAAGCTTAGCATTGGATTACGTCAGGCCCTTTCAAAGGATATTGATTACCTATTAAGGGCACGACCTTTCATTGTCTGCCCTTGTAAAAAGGGCCTCGTTTCTGATCCTATTGTGCCTTTTATTTTGATGTCTCTTTGGGTATCCTTTTGTCCCTCACCACCAGGTGACTGCTCAGGTTAGGCTGTGTTCGATAGAGATGGAGAACATTGAAGTATGTATCTGAACTTCTAGTATCTTACCCCTTGTGTACATGGATCAACCTCCAATATGTTTTTACTGTTAATATAACCATAAAACACAGTCCCTTCGGAATTGAAAAAAAAACAAAAACAACAACAACAACAAAACAAACAGCGGCCATCTGCAGAACCAGGGAGGTGCTCCCTGGCGGAACCAAAGCAGTCATGTGACAGATATGGTGAATCAATTATGTAATTACTCAACGATAAATATTGTTTGAAAGTATGGAACACAGATAGATCTTTTCTATTCTTTCCATCATGAAATATAACTTTTCAGGTCAAAAAGATTCACTTCTAGTTTATAGACAATATCACAGATAAGTATGAAGAGGGAGTATACAAGGTACAACTGTACATGGCATATCACATCACCAATATTGTTTTTTACTTTCGATGACCAGTATAAAGGTGTCCCTTTTCTGCCAGGAGTTAAGCTAAATGTAGAAACAACCCAGTAAACTTTCATTGATTATCTTAGTTTAAATGGATTTAACAAGATATGTTGAATTGATTTAACAAAGTGATATCAGTATTTTGCATGTTGAATATGCAGGCTGCAATATAATGGGCAGAGTGGGCTGAGTTTCATTAAATATTGACACCTCCATTGATGTGAGCCATGCCAAATATGGAGAAGGTTTCAAGGCCTTAAATATCTCTAGTCCTCCTGTGGTTTGTTTACAGTTTTCAACTCTAGTAACCAACCATAATGCAGTCATGGGCTACTTTTCTCTCCCACAACAACCCCAAAGCCACTACCACCACCACCAAGACCACCAACACCTCTTCAAATTGTAGTCATGACAACCACACCAACTCCTTAACAATCCTTGATTTGTGCTGCTATTATATCCGATCAATCTTTTTTTTTTTCATATCATAAGCAGTAACATTCTTTGCTCTTCTACAATTTGACAAATACCAGTACATCAAATAGTCACGATTATTGGTGAAGGTGCTTTAAACTCGTTTGTTTGCTTTTTGAATAGAATTTAAATATTTAAACTTTGATTTATGAAATGAAGTATCCAGAGCGATCTTGGATGAATTCATAAACTAAACTTTGTTTGATTAACTGCAGTATTTGGGGTGATCATGTGGAGTAAATGCCCGATGATGCGAATCTATTTAACAACCCTTCATGCATGTGATTTATGAGAGCGATTCAAATTGTTCTAAGTTATGCCACACTGTGTCGACAAAGCTGCAAACCCTGTGTGCTTTCTTGCATATTCTCGGTATCCATGACAACAGCACTTTATTTCTCCCATAACCCAGGAGCTGCATTTGACTAACTGATGCTTTCTCTGTATCCAACACTCAGGCATACATTTCATGAGTCTGCACTTTGCATCAAGTGTTTCTGACCAAAGCAGTGCAAACACTCGAACATCCACTCTGTGATAACTGTTCTACTATTCTTTTTCATTTGCAGTGTCCTGAATAATATTCTCGCCACAGCATTTCTTGCATTTCAGCATGTGAAAACATGCTATCAACAGTGCAATAGAAGTATTTTTGGATACCGCAGAATATTTTAGGTGAAAAAAAAAGTCTAAAAAAAAAAGAAACTCATCATCAAGAGTTGTGTTTTGCATCACATAAGTGGTAGCTATACATTGTAGGAATCACATTAATAATGCTTCATTTCACATACAAGATCATTAAAGATATACAAGTATATTGAAGATCTGTGTACCAAAAGGGAGAGTTTCAGTGCTAAGAGGTAGATTGACACGGACTTGGTCAGAATCAGAGTTATTAGGCAGCTTTTGTGCCTTGTCAGTTGTATTGCAACTTGTCAATTAGCAACAAACAGATCAATGTTTATGAATGTAAAGAGCGCACACCATATACAGAAATAACTGCATTAGGCTGACACATGTTGATTCAAATTTAATTCTCATTTTGAAATCATTTGTCAGTGGTGGAGGGACCAGACTGTGGTATGAGTAATCTGGAAAGAACTGAAGAACTCCTGACAGACGGTGCACCCAAATTGCATCAGCTCATGGACTGCGGCTGTTTGCACAGACTTGCTGAACTGTTATCTTTTGCTCAAAGTGCTAATAGAGTGAAGTGATAAAGAATTGATATGAGTGTTGGTAATAACTCTCCCTACTCCAGCCCACATCCATATCTAATAATGCAATATGCCTGGACTGTTTTGTGTTTATTGATTTCTGTATGTCCCTCATGTGTATTTAATAAATAAGACAGATTTGTTTTCCCCCGAGGGAAGAGAGAAAGTGAGCCCATTTTGCTGGATACTTTTGCACTGGGACTCAAAGCTAGAGATAAGGAGAAATTCTCTAATCATTTGAAACTGGAAGAAAAATCATTTATCATTTTGCATGTATGATATTTTTTTTACATTTTTTTTTTTCTGGGCTCAGGTGTTGTCAGGTTGTAGGTGTAGTGATCACCATGTCTTCTAAATTACAAAAGCATCATTAAATGTGACTGAGAGATGTATTTGCTACTTTTTCTCCCTAATCATCCTGCAGGAAAAAGTTTCACCCTCTCCATCTTCATCTACACGAATCCGCCTCAGATCGCCACCTACAACCGTGCAATAAAAGTGACTGTTGATGGACCTCGGGAGCCAAGGAGTAAGTATATCAATGTAGCTTCCCACAAATATTGCAGTGAAATTAACATTCTTGAGTGTAGCATAGCTCTCTTAGCATGTCTAACAATATCACTGTTCTTTGTCGTTAAGTATTAATAGAGATGGTTACATTTCCACATTTCAGTTCAGGAATGCAGATAACATCCTGGTGTGTTTCTGAAGGGTTTCCATAGACTTTAATCAACAGAAGCGCTGACTTCTCTTTTGAGAAATACTAATATGGAAAGTCATCATGCACATCCTGAATGGAAGACAAAGTACACATTAAAATTGCTCTTAAACACTTAAAAGTCATAACCAGTCACTTTAAATGCGATAAGAGTCTGCAGTATTGACAGTGTGTCACATCTAACAGCAGCAGTGTAAACTTGAGAAGGCAAAAAAGTCAAACTTTTAGTGGTAACTAGGCTCAGTCGTAATGACTTTCACTTTCGCAGCATTGTCTGTGTTACGTTTGTAGCTAAACAAATATACACTCGGTATCTTTTATTTTTTTACAAGTCCTGCAGCTATGCTTGAGGCCATATGAAAGGGTTAACTTTCAGTTTTGGTAGCTGATAATGCCTTCTTTCTTTCTTTCTTTCTTTCTTTCTTTCTTTCTCTCCTTTCTATGTACTCTTTTCTTTTTTCAGCCTGATTTCTCCCCTCTTTTTATCTTTCTGAGCCTGATCTCATATCTCATTACATCTTTTTATTTCTATTCGTGCCATCTCATATTTCTTCAGTCACATATCATCAAGTGTAACAGAACTTGTAGTATCGTAGCAGTAGTGGTGTAGTCATCAGAGTGCTGGACAAGACTTCTTTGATTAGACCAGGAAGGAAAAAGTTTTTTTTCCATTAATATATAATTGGCATTTATGATCATTATGTGTCGATAACACATTGAAGCTGTATAACAGCACAGGCAAATTATTAATGGTATCAAAATCAGCAGGGACTTATGTATAATGGCTTAAAATGAGCTTTATAGAAGAGCTGTATGTCAGAATTCGTCACTCTCTAGTTCTCTGTATCTAATGAGCCATTTTGCTCTGTAGCAAGTCCTAATGTCTTGATGATTATCTGGTTGAAAAGGGCACTGACCATTGCGGAATGCATGACTTGGAGGATCAACCCCCCCCCCCCCCCTCCCCTTTGCCCCCTCCACGTTACAGTGAACCCACCAGTGTACAGGTCCTTTTAAAACTTCAGCTGGCTATTCAGTCTTTTCATTCTGGAGTTCTCTGAATCTCTCAATTGACATGTTTCTACAATGAATCCACTGGGTTGGTAGGATTAGCCACTATTGACATGGTATAGATGAGTCAGTAGGTATGCATGTCTGTTTTCAGGTGCTTCAAAGAGGATAACCTTGTGAGATACCAACTGGTATTGATTAGACAAAGACTAAGTTTTCTGGCAGGGTGATCTTCTGGAAAAGCTTATGATTGATAAAGAGAAGACCTCTCTTCTGAACATTTTTGTTATCTTTCCTGGCTTTGTCAAACTTCACAGAACAGTATACAGTTTTAAATTCCAGGCATTCCTGACACATGGACATACTATTTCAGATGTGCACGTTCCTTCCTTTGCCATTAAGGTTTGCATGGGCGGAAGTTAGCAGCTCCATTGAAAGTCATAACTTATCTTATTAGGTGATCCGAGTATCCTCTCGGATCACCTTCTGTTTTTTGTACGGATTCTTTCTTCTTCTTCTTCTTTTTCTTCTTTCTCCCCAAAAGTTGTGCATCGATTAGCTCAGAAAGTCCTCGTCCTATCAATTTCAAACTTATACCATATATGTATCGTCTCCCAAAGACGGCAATCGAACTAAAATCAAAGTGATCAGTCGACCGTGACGTCACTATGACGTCATTATATGAAAACACATTCTCAATCATATCTCATTAATGGAATGGAATTTTTCAATGAAATTTACGTCACATATATTTCAAGTCAAGCGCATTCTATTCATATTCTCAAAATTCATGTATACCTTAAAACGTGCGCGTACGCGCGCGTTGAAATATTTGTATGCTCAAATCGAGCTCAAATTTTTTTTGCACACGTTTCAGACCATTTGAAGCATTTTTTGAAAAATTGAAAAAATTTTACGGACGCGTACGCGCGCGCGCATATACGCACGCACAGCTCATATGCAATGAAAATTTCCCGTTTTTTCACACTTATCGCCTGCCTGAAATGTCAGGGAATATGTCTACCAAGTTTCAAGTCAATCCGACTCAATATGACGTCATAAGGGCCCGTCAAAGTTGAAATTCCGCGCGCGCGTCAATGGCGATATACAGTGCAACAATGCCAAAAAACTGCCAATTTTAAATCCGATTTTACTCGTCAGGATGGACGGTGACCCCCCATTTTCTTTACATATTCTGAAAGCTGATGAGTTGTACATGTCATTTCATGGGTCGGCGATGCTGGAAAAATGATTAAAAGATATCAAATTTCTTAATAAAGTAAAAAGAGCAAATTTTCAAAATGACGTCATCAAATTACAAGTTCACTCGAGCGTATCTCACTTATCCTTTGCCAATTTTCACCCAGATTTCAGTATGTTGCAGCTTACTAAATGCTCTTTCATTAATATAATAACAACATTTTGATTAGATGACTGCATCACCTCGTAATATTGGATTGAAAGTAATCTTGTCAAATTTGACCAGTTTACGTGTTATCTTAATGGGAGTGCAGTTTTTCTGGAAATGAAAATTGACATGACTATCTTTTTCGAGCACTAGCTCACCTATGCTTCGGTGAATTTCTCTAAGATTTTAATATGTTGTAGCTGAGACTTTGGGCTATCTTAAGTGTGCCCTTCATTTTTTCATACGGTATCGGGATCACGTCCAAAAACTTGGTTGAAATCAAAGCCTATCTTCGATGTATTTTCATATTTCTTTCTTTTTCCAACTTTCTTTGCAATAACTTAAGAAAAACATACTCTATCACCACCATATTTTACACATGTTTAGTTCATGTCACGTACATTATTTCATAAAATAACAACTACTTGATCAGACGCCATCTTGGGTATGTAAATTAGGGTCAAAGGTCATAAATGTTTCATCCTGTATCTTGGTGAATACATGTTCTATCTTCCCCATATTTTGCACACGTAAAGACCGTGTTACAAGGATCATTTCACAAAATAACCACTTTTTGCTCAGATGCCATCTTGTCTGTGCAGATCGGGGTCAAAGGTCATATGTACTTTTTTCTTTATCTTCGTTATGACGTGTTATCTCTATGGGAGGGAATTTTTCTAGATGTGAAAATTGACATGATTGTCTTTATCGAGCACTAGCTCACTTACCCTTCGGTGAATTTCTCCCAGATTTTAATATGTTGTAGCTGAGACTTTGCGCTATCGTACGTGTTCCCTTTGTTTTTCATATGGTGTCGGGATCACGTCCAAAAACGTGGTTGAAATTAAAGCTTATCTTCGATGTATTTTCATATTTCTTTCTTTTTCCAATTTTCTTTGCAATAACTCAAGAAAAACAGCCCCTATCAACCCCATATTTTGCACATGTTTAGTTAATGTTACGTACATTATTTCATAAAATAACAACTACTTGATCAGACACCATCTTGGGTATGTAAATTAGGGTCAAAGGTCATAAATGTTTCATCCTGTATCTTGGTGAATATATGTCTTATCTTTCCCATATTTTGCACACGCAAAGACCATGTTACAAGAATCATTTCACAAAATAACCACTTTTTGCTCAGATGCCATCTTGGGGTGCAAAGTGGGGTCAAAGGTCAAATATACTTCATTCTGCATCTTTGATAGTGTATACGGAATTCGGTACCCAAGATGGCAGGTCTGACTCCCTTTTCAAAATGAGAATCCAAACATCACACGACCAATGTCCTTAATCTCAGGTAAAAACTCGAATCATTGATTTGAAAAAAATCGGATCACCTAATTTGTCAGTCTTGACAAATTCCGAGTCTAGTTCTCTATTTTAATCCTTTTTCCTTTGCCCATCAGCATGTTTGTGCCTGTTAATGGTTGTTTTGTCCTTTTTGTGTTAGCGATTTCAGCTACTAGAGTCCTACCTCTTGAATTATTTTAAAGGTAACATTCTTTTGATGCCGTGTGAATATTTTATCAAAATGATTCAGTGCATTGTGCAGTCTTAAGTGAGCATGCATAGTATTAGTAGTGATTGAAACTGTAATTGTTATCTTACCAATTTTACAAGTCAAAGAAGAGAAAATTTGCAACATATCTTGTATTTCTTGAAACGAAAAGTTCCCCTGACCAGGGTGAAAAGGTACCGGGAAGAAAGTTAGAGGATATGCATCAGACCGGCTTGCAAGAGGTGCAGAGAAACAGCATTACCGACACTTTCCCTTATTCTTCACTCAAAATTCATTGGTTTGCCGGAATTCTCCAAAGATTTCCAGATATGATCCCAAAGACGATTTGGAGCTGTCAGGGGGATTTGCAGGAATTATGGGATGCGGTGAAATGTGTCTAGCGTTACAGACAAAAGCGTCAAGAAATGGCGAGATTTGGTGCACGCTAACGCACCGCCGCGCTTTCCTCCCTGAAATAACACTCCATAAATGAATAAGTAGACGGTGGTGGTCGGATTCTGTGGTTTTCTGCAGGAGATAGTGTGGGGGTTGTCCCAGGGAGGTGTTTGTCCTGGTGTGGAATTTAGCTGGGGAGAAAATAACAAAAGGAAAAAAGAATAACCCTTTCAATGCAGACCAATACACTAGCTAAATGAGAACTGTTGATACTTCATACATTCATGCACAGTATTACAGGGAGGTATTGAAAATGAAAATTTTCACAAAATAATGTTAGCATCAAAATGATGTGTTTAGGAGTGTCATGCACACTTCCTTATTAATGCTTTATCTCTCTACCATGCTTTTATGGCCTTTTAATGGGGTAGCCATGTATTCAATGTCATTTGAAGTAATAAAATCAGCATCAATGTCACGCAACAGGTGAGTGAATGACTGCTTTTTAGTATTTTTCAGCACTTTAAACAGCAATATGATTACCTAGTGAAACTTGTTCTTGATTTCATGTATAGCAGTGTGATATCTTCAAAGGACTGCCTATTTACATCAGTTCAGAACTAAATACTGAAGCAACTGATGAGTCCACCTGCTGAAATGTAATGACAGAATGTTAGATTTTGTTGCTGTTGATAGTTTTGCTTGTGTAGCTCAATCATTTAACAGAACTTTGAATAATTTGATGTTTTCATATAATTCTTTCAAAGAACTATGTAATTAAGAAAAAAAGTTAAGACAAGATTTGTTTGGCAATGACATCAGTACTGCATTAAATTATGTATGTAATCGTGATAAGGACTGAAAGCACTTTTAATGATTTTATTATAAGAATAATGTGAATGAGTCTTTAAACCATCATGATATTCATCATCGGTCCAATTTAATGGAAATGTCACTGCGCTGTTAAGACTTTACTCTGTCAGTTGAATTCAGTTTGAACATGGAAAGACTCCTTCTTTAGTGCATTATGGGTCAAAAACTCATATTTATTTGCTTTTTTGATTATTTTTGGCTTGATTTGAGGATTAAGTTCAGTAGGTAATATACTTCTGCGGAGAAATAGTTTTAGTCCAGCATGATATGTTTAGTGCAAACAATGTATAACCCTCTCATAATACTGTGAATTACATTGATGCTCTCCTGTACTGTATATGAATGCACACATATGACAACACTCTACAGAAGCCTTCACTAATTACTACTAGCATTGTCCCCTGATGGATTATGTTGGAATAGGCAAGTGTGCAACTCTCCAAACTGTTGTCCACCATTTAGTGCAGATTGGAGGGATGATGCTCAATACCTGAAAAGCAAGAAGACAATATGACTTTTAGCAGAGAGAATCAGAAATGGAAATTTAAAAACAAAAACAGAAGCAGAAAATACTTAGGTGGTGGAATAAGAAAGTGGTACTTAATTTGGCTCTGACCTGGAATGTATCGTAGACCTGTTGAAGTAGAGATGGAGATGCGGTAACCAAGGAGACTGGCACTGGTGTCAGCATCCAGCCAGCATCCCAGAGGAGATGAGCGACTTCCCTTGCTCCTGATGGCTGGAGTTGTGTTCTGTATGACAGCCCTCCAGCTGCTCGCGCGCCATCAGGCTGCAGTCTGGCGGTTTTTCTCTAGGCGAGATGAGGATCGATGAGTCCTGCGACAAATTATCAGTAGGCCTTCTGGTCTCGCATCTGACCTCGCTAGTGGGTGTTGCAAGTGGGTACAGCATGACAAAAATGCACAGTCTTAGCTTCTCTTATTCCAGAAGTGTGCATATAAATATCCACATGTTTTTTTTTCAAAAATATGTACCATTTGTGGATCGTTATTATCATTATGCAATAGTAGTAGTAGTAGTAGTAGTAGTAGTAGTAGCAGTAGTAGTGTCACTATGTTAATATCATTATTATTGTTGTTTTTGTTGTTGTTGTCATTCTTTATTTTCAGTGGTCTTATCAGTATTTCTTTTTATTGTTTTGTTATGGTAAAGTAGAGACAGGGAGAAATATGAGACAATTTCTGCAAGAGAGTATAATTTGCATAAAGACCCTGATGCCCTCAACTGGACTGGCCGCAGGCAATACAAACAGTGCGTCCAACCATTCTTGTCTGTGTTTGTTTTAGGGCTTAAGGCTTACACTACCACTTGTACTGTACCCACCCCAGTCAGTTTGGTCCAGTAGTGAGGAATATCTTAAATCTTAGCCCTTTAAATCCTGGCCTTTGTGAGATCCTACTGCTGGGGGGCAAAGAGGGATGAGCTCAGGAGTGAATTACTTGGTCATTATCAAATTAATGGCTTTCTTCACTCAGAGGTAGCCAGGTGAGAGCCTCAATTTTCTTTTGAGTCTTACCTAGTGATGTGGAACGAGTGGCCAGTTTCATATTCCCCTTTATAGCAAAGTTGATTGACATGAACAGGAGCTTTTTGTGAAAGATCCAACACCTGTTCAAATAGACAGTCATTTTGTCATTACACTCAAGTTTAATGTGATACAAAAAAATATAACTTCTTCTCATTTCACCAAAATAATAGAAATATAATTTACCAGTACTTCCTCAGATGCGTGGGCAGTACTCTGTTTTAAAGGAGAGAAATATTATGTGAACCCACATAAATACTTATGATTCCATGTATTTGAAATGATTGCTGCTTATTAGTAGGAAGAAAGAAAACTGCTGGTACTCTCTGGGTTGTTGTAGACTAGAATGACATCACAGAGTGAATGACCCTCTGGTTAAACAGCAGGACATGAATGTGACCCTGCATTAAAGTACATCTGAATGAAGTCATCTGCCTTTTCTTATTTATATGCTACTTATTCATTTTACTGTCAGGATTTTATTGTTCTGTTTATAGGGGTTATCCACCCCGTCAGAATGAAAACACAATCTTATAAATGTCAAATTCCTGAAAATGACTTGTGCAGGCAGCAGTGTTTGTGTGTTTGCAATGTACTTCTGGGTAATGCAGGTGCTTAAAATATCACCTGTCTTTAATTACTGATAATTACAAATATACAAAATCAACAAAACAGTTAGATACATTGTAGTTGATGCTGTCAAAATCCCCATCCCCACACACACACAAATAAAAGGACCTTGTGCAGTAGCATAATTGACTGTACCATTCAAGGTGCTTTTCATATACATGTATGTCAGAGCTCTATTAGTGTAAATGGTACTGATTATGTTTGGCTAATTAGGTTTTAGATAATATTTTTCCAATTCCATTTATTGTGGACATTTGTAATATGAGTTTAAGGAGGATTATCATAGCAGTTTAACTGACAATATGACTATGAAGTAAAGTCAAGTGAAAACACTTTTCAAGTGATGAATTATTTGTTTCCCCTCATAACTTACTGTTAGATGACAGGTAAACATGCTTTGGATTTATAAAATAGCTTGACACTAAAATCATACTCATCCAGTGGCAAACTTATGTAAATGTCCTTCCCTGAGAAGTTTTGCATCAGAGGTACACTGTAGCAGGAAATTGCTATCAATGATCACACTGCTTTTGGAAATTAGCGAGCACCAATGCTGAAGGAAACACGAAACAGGACAACATCTAGCATTGCACTATTGTCTGTACCCTTGGCGAGTGCATGGCATAACCTTGTTGTCTGTTATCACATCCTCTCGCAGGATTATCACCGAAAAGTCTCTAAATACCAGGATTTACGTATCAGATAGAGCTTAGGGCCCAAAAGTGCAATGCTAGGAGTCGCCTGTATACATGAAGCAGTATACAGTAGTGAGCTTTTGGCTAGAAAGTGAGACAAAGGGAGCTACAGAACTTGGCATGAACTGGTTGTTTTTGTTTGTGTATCTCTCGCTGTGTTTTAACTGCATAATTCAACTAAAAGAATTTCCAATATGTTAGTCACTTTTTTGGTTTCTTTCCTCTGTTAGATAATGCTAACAATTAAGATGAAATACAAACTGTGACTCCTTTATTTTGCTGTTCTAGATATATTGTAGTCTCTCATATTATTATTGATACACTTATTGCCCCTTTTTGTTTGAATCATTTTGGACACACCTTGGATCACAGCAAGGGTGTATGACATTCACCAGACATGTAATTAGGCGTGCCTTCATCAGTCCGAAGTTCAAACTAGCGGGATATTTTGCGGTCTTGGAAAATAGCCCGATACTGCGAATGTGCATCTTCATCAGCTCAGACAGCCCGCTTGGGGAAATTAGCCCGAAATTTGATGCATGCACGCTTTGCATCATTACTCTGCTTCGCTCGCAGTTCGAAAGTAGATTTCCCCGCGCAAAATCTCCTATATATCAACGTATGTATGATACTACAACCAGGGAGGTCAGCAGTACAGCACATTCTCTCCAAAGGGATATCAATAACGCTACTCTTTCTTCTGTTCAGTGACACATCTTATGAAATTAACGATTTGCAGAGTTTAAACGCTTCGAAAAATACACACAATCTGCAAGAATCTTCAGCTTAGGTAGAATTGACCATACGAAGAAGTACAAACAATGATGAAACAGCCAGCATGCACGGTACAGAGTTCTAAAAAGATGTCAACAACAGCCTAGCACGCACATGTGATCCTTGAATACACCGTGTGTGTACGTACACAGTCACTATTTAAACTTGTACCGCGCTTTCCAATAATTCCCCACAGCCAGCTGGCTAACCGGAATCGTGGAGGGATCGAGAAAATTTCGAGCTGATGGAGACGCACCCAAAATAGCACGCTAGTTCACGAATTAGCGCTCTAGTTCACGAACTAGACCAAGATTTTTGGGGAAATTTTCCCGATCAAATAGCGCGCTATTTGCATCTTCACTAAACAGAGAGCGTGCTATTTTGACATCGGGCAAGTTTGGTAACCGCAAGATAGCGCGCTATTTTGAAACTTCGGGCTGATGAAGACAGGCCTATTGAGGACCCATGTGAAACAGGGCTGCTAGCATTGTAAGTACTGTATATGGACTGCTTTTCAGGGCATTGTTGATATTATCTCCATGCTATGACTGAGTGTGCTCGCTCCATGGGTGGTTCTACGTACTTCTAGCATGGAGCTGAGAACCTGAGAGGCAATAATGTAAAAAAATACCCCAAATTAAGACAGTCTTCATCTGTTTTCTGTACTGCATAGAATCAAAAGTAATTCTACTTGGGTAACTTACAGTTTGTACATACATACATTTTAATGTTGGTCCCATAGTTTCAAGTTGGATTTGGAGATTCTTTTTTTTTTTCTTCACCCATGGTTGTCAATATGAACTCATACTTGCCATGGCTTCTTGACAATCTTTTGTTGAATTACGTCAATATTGGACATTCAATATCATGAACATGCACACCTGCGACAACTGACATTGCTTGCAACATATATGTGTACAGGACAGTGGCATAAGAAAATCTGTCTGTGTGGACTACTGGCAGTATAGTTCACTACAAGTTGGTTCCTGTACCCTGTGTGACAAACCTTGCACGAGGCCAAGGTTGACATTATGACTGTGGCACTCCTACCATGTGTAGAGCACCTTTTTTTTTTTTTTTTTTTGGGGGGGGGGGGGAGGGGAGAGGGGAGGGGGAGGGGGGGGGCAGGGAGGGTATTGGATAAGGGAGAGGTAGACCTAGTCTATTTTTCAGGCTTTAAAACTATGTTCTTGTACAAAGTTATTGTTGCATTGTGTCTACAGAAATGTATTCTTTTCTTGAATGCACTCCACGTCCATGTTGAATGTAAAACTTTAATGGCTGCAAACATATATTCCATCTCAGAAAGTGACAATTCTGTTCTGGAGTGACGGACACTCTTGCAGGCCAGATCCCTGAAATTAGACCTTTGTTATTTTGCAGAAGAAAAAAAAAATAATGAATTGCTCTGTATGCCATATATTAAGCCAGTCTAATATTTCACGAATTAGGACTTCCCGACAATGTCATGAATCGAATTTGGGAATAGCACCCAACTTGTGAAATTCACAAAAATAAAAATCGTGCAAAACATATGGCATATAGCTTCCTACAGTAAAAACAAACAAGCATGCAGTGGTGCTACATCAATAGACCTTATGCATATGACGTCACACGGTCTTACCAACTGAAGGGCGCCCTCCCTCAGAGGGCCCGCGATGCGTTGCTAGAGCGTGCTTTTACACGCGAGGCAATGGGCATTTACACACAACATCGGTGTTTCTTTTACTGTCTTTTCTATTGCATGTAATCTACAGCCCTAGATCGGGAAATTCAAGCTTGTATAGCAAAATTGACATTTGAGGTATGCATTGCACTCACCAGGTTAATGATATATCCAACATTTTGGCACAATTTTCATGAAAAAAGATGCAACTACCAGCGGTCGTAACAGCTCATCAACCTACGAATCTGTTAGCCAATCACATCTGAGGTAGATTTCTACGTGTTTTTTACTAAAACATGTACCTCGCATGTGATTGGCTAATGAAATTCAAAATGGCGACATACATTCAGGGAACGGCGATGTTGCGCTATGGATACAAATTTCTGCAATATAACCTAAGAATTCTGTAGTTACTGTGAGTATTTCGATTGTACAATGTGAGAAAATTACCCAAATATTGCTGCATAATGTGTCATGTCATGTCAAACTTGTTTGATGGTAAAAAAAAAACCTGCCACTAGCCTGGGGACTGGCGGCAAGTGAGGCGATCGCCACTAGCGCGCATAGGAAAAGCACATAACTAGCTGCACGCCTCTGCGATGTCAAGGACTTCGCTTGCCCTCTAAGATGGCGTCGCGAGAGGTTGTCAAGCGAGTGATGACGTCAATGCATAAGGTCTATTGCATGTGTATAGGAAATGTACATTCAAGAAATAAAAAATAGTGACAAATCCTGAATTTGGAGTTCAGTACTGACATGACTAGTGTTGGCTCAAGGATTCCAGGTTGACCTGAACTAAATTGACAATCTGGCTTTATAGCCCAGTCAGGCCATTTTATGGTGCCGTTTAAGTCCCTTTACAGCAAGCTGAGATATTAGTCAAATTTGTCTTGAAAAGGAAAAAAAAAAGTGTGAAGTGCAAATCAGATGAATTACAGTGTAGACACAGTGCTGATGATTGACTTATCAAGTACGTCCTTGCAGCCAAATGTTGCTGCACTCTATAATTCCAACGCCCATCTGACGCAGCCAGAATATCAGCAAAAAGTGGATATCTCTCACTTTGTAAACGATCCAATAATGTAAATTGTCAATCCCAGTTTTGGTTGATGTGGAAAGAATTACAAAATCAGAATGGATTTGCAGAAGCTAGCGCCGCATGGAAGAAGCCAAACACTAGGACCATGTTGAGTTACTGGATACAATGTACTTTGACATAAACTTCTGTGTGAGGGTCAAATTTAAACATTCAGTATGTGGATTGTAGATTTGTTTGTCCTGATGTAGCAAACAGCAAACCAAGTTAGCCAATGATGTCTGTGCTGATTTCTGTAGAAATTGGTATTTCTTTCTACTTTTCCAGGATATTGCTTCTTTAACCAAAAAGATATACAGTAGGTATGTTAGATGAATATTGAGTTTCATGAAAGACAGCCTCAACAGATATTACACTGTTCTAAAACTTGCATGGCCTCAACTTCTTCAATATTTATGTACAAGCCTACAGTGGGTGCTCCTTGTCTGGAATGTACATTTCTTGGTAAATCTGTACTATTTGGTCATAAATGTGCTAAGATCATGTAAATTTGGGTGCCAAACATTTTGAATTTGTAGTTCTGCTTCAAAAGAATTCTGTGTTTATGCATCTGTTGACTTTAAATCGGTATGACATTGCTGTCATGACAGCTACAAGGAACATACTTTTAACCCGTTGAGAACGGACTGATTTTGCTACAACACGCATTTCCCACAGACACCTGCCTGAGTATACTCGGGACTCGTCCTCAACGGGTGAATAAACTGTGTTAGGAAAATTATATCATTGGATCCAGTGCAAATACTCTTGATAAAGATTACAAAAGACAACCATATCAGATAATTAGAAATCATTTTAATAGGGGGGAAACTAAAAACTCTCTGTTCATGATTTAGGCCTGACTCTAACTCCAAACAGTCTTCCTTTTTTTGTAGTGTCCACACACACACACACTAAAAAAAAACAACAAACAAAAAAAAAAAAAAAAAAAAAAAAAAACCTAACTCAGATACTAAATTATAGCTGCTGTGAGTTTACCTTTCTTTCCATTACTGCCATGGTACACATAAACCCCCCACACAATTACATACCACAAGAAAAAATAGCAATGTTTCAAAAGTAACACTATCACTACTTTCAAACTTCAACACTACCTGCCACTAGTTCACCCTCACACAATATCCTGACTCATCGTCAATCCGGGTTGGGACATCCTTCTTACCCAGAAGTAAAATCAAGGGGTAAATAGCTAATAACACCTTTTCCTTCCTTCCTCACACCATTGGTCTTCAGTTCACTTCCTCTCCGACTGCTGCACTTCCCTACCAAAAACAAAGAGAGAAAGAGATTTAAAAAGCCCACTAACTCTGCTGTTACTCTTTATTTTTCCTTCTGTAACCTTATTTTTCCTTCTGTAACCTCATAATGACGTTATCCGTCATTCCATGAATCTGAGGGGCTGCAGCTACGGTTAGTGCTGGAAGGGAACAGTGTGTGGGTGGACGACGTGGGGTGTAGCCTCATGTCCAGGTTATGTTCTCTTCTCAATCCCTGTGACTGGTCAGCAACTAGTCAATATAGTCCTTGAAATAAGGCTTTGCCCTCCTCAATTTATTCTTTGCAGGTGCTAGCTGCCTTGATAGTGCCATTAGCTTTTACCAAACTGATGCATTCTTGACTCTTGACTCTGTACTCGTGAGGGAATAACAGTACCCAGTCTGGGACCCAAACTATTGGCGAGACAGGGGGCAGTCTTTATGTTTGTTTGCAGTTGACTGTATCACAGGACGTCATATGTAATGCAGTATGTGAGAAGCCTACCGTGTCGCTGTCTACAAAGTATTACATTTCTATTAGTACAGGAAGCATTGTAACATACTGTACGCTAATATACATGGGCTGGATACACCCACACATAATCTAGAGCTCTCTCCTAGGATACTGTACATCTCATTACACTTCTCCGCCTTTGTTGGCTTCCATTCCATGAAAAGAACTGACTTTCAAGAACTGACTTTCATTTAAATACAGTGTTCTGGAAATTGAAAGTGCTCACACACATGGTGGAAATTAACTAACATGCTAAGACCCTGGTATGAAGTGTTTTGCTATGAATACTGGGTACCAGCTAAGAAAGAAGAGAGAGAAAATGTGTACATGTTGGCATTGTGTTATAAGCTGAGATTATTCTCCTGCTTGCACATTTTTTGGCTCAACTACTGCTGACTTTCAAACAAAAGAGAAGCCAAGCATGCATGCATGTTTCTAGAAGTCAGTGGAACATTTGTCCAGATTTCTATGTGACTTTCTCTTGAATATATCAATGAATATTTTATATCTTTCAGCAACATTTTAATTACAAGAGCTGCTCATAGCTATGATAACTTCGTCATTGATTAATTCATATTTGTACTCAACATCACCAGGAGAAAGAAAAACAAATCATGAAAGATACAACTGTACACATTGTACCTGGTATGTTCTTAGCTGCTGTATCACCAGATTCGTGTGACTTCCATGATAGTACACAAGCTCTTGTATGGCAGCAGTGATATGTATCATGACTATGTTTAGTGATTAGATTATACTATAGAAGGATTGAGGTCCCTTGGCGTAATTGTCCCTCTATTGTGGGCCAGTCTCAGTCAGGTTACTGCACCTGTACCCATGGTCAGATGTATTCCTGTGGTCATACATAGCCTTGTTGCCAAGAACCTTGTGGTTGTTGCATTCCAGGAAACTGGCATGCTTAAACTGGTATATTTATGATGAGAAGAGTGTGCAGAGACAGGCCCTCATTTATTTTGACACAGTTTAATATTTACTATGGCATCGGACATCAGACTTGTATTTCTAAGATATGTGTCAGTCATACACATAAACATCGCACTTTTCTGCGAAATTTCTCTGAAGAGCTGGAATATGATGATGTGATTCCTTATGGACAAAGATGAAATGAATATGGCTATTGGTTACCGGGTATTCATGTAGGTCTTGAGTGACTGCTTTTTGCTGTGAAGGAAAAAAAAAGAAGAGAAATTTATCCTTTTGTAGAAAATATGCCTCATTGCTGAAGTAAACATGCTTTTAAAGGTTATTTGCACACCTTAATGCAGGAGGGTCTGCTAGGGAAACTCTGGTAAACATGCATGACTCAGATGTACCGGGTAGGTACTGGAGGACATCTCATTTTAAAAATGCAACTTTTTATTGACATAAACAAACCCCTTGTCTTGAATTATGCATAATGTTTCATTCGCAGAGGGTAGAGTAAGAACACACTGGTAAACATGCTGCAAAACAAGGGTGTAGTCAACCCCAGAACACTCTCCGCCAGCAAAGGGCAGCTTACTAAATAATGAACTCTTTGACCACTATTCACACAGCAGGAAATAATATCTTTGAGAAAGGTGATTCCCCTTTCACTGTCCTCAAACTCTGCTTAGTGCCAGGGGTAAGACAGGCGTGCTGAACACATTTATTTTTTTGTTCATATATCTGAGTAAACACTCCAATAGCTTGCATTCATAGAGTGCCATTGAAAGGGGTTTAGAAAACCCATACACAGAAGGGGCTTCTCGTAGAAAGCTCAAGCGGGAGACTTAATGGAACAAACCCTGCATACAAAGAACCTGTTGTCGCTAGTAAGACTATTGTCTGTGCATCATGCAGCTTAAGAGAGCCTTTTCTGCCGGTTCACGTTTTGGCGAAAGTCCCTCATTGCGTGCGCTCCCGTTGAATGTCTCAATAGCTGCCGTGAGGGCCGCTAGTCAGGTGTGTATGCGCGTCCAAGCGGCGATCTCAAGTGGATCCGCCGCGCCAGTAAGAGGTCACCGGCGGTCAACAGAACGCCGCTGTTTGATTCCTTTTCTCCCAGTGTTGATCCCTCCGACCTCATGAATAATCATGCAGGGAACGTGTTGTCAGTTTTTGCAGTCCCAGCCCCTATTCGCTGGATTGTTTTGTTGGAGCTGTTCTGAAGCAAACATCTCTCTCTCTCTCTCTCTCTTTCTCTCATTTTTGATTGTCCTGTGTTTTGAGATGAGAGTCAAATCAAGAGGTTGCTTATAATAGCAAGAGGCACTGCAATGGGGATTTCTGCCTGCTGTTGCACATGACTTTTAAAACTGAATTTTGAATCTACAGCGCTTAATGTCATATTGGTCACGCTTTAATGTTAAAGCAGTTTTACAAAAAGAAATAATTGTTCTTCTGAAGAAACCAGCATTTGCTCACATTAGACCAAACCGTTGATGCAAACTGGAAACTGCTATGTCCATGGCTGGTAAATTAGCAAACATCTATGATTCTGTGCGTGATCATGATGTGCATGTATAGCTGCATTGACCGTCATATGGAATATTGTGTTGTTTGTCAAAAGACTCGTGCAATGTGCAGATGGAGCTGCGGCTTTCACGTTGATGTTACGGTTTCCAATCCAGATGCCAGTCATTCTTTGCCACATTTGGTTGAACATAGGTGGGGCTGTGTTGTAGAGACCCCCTCGCTTCCACTCAGCGTTGAAATCTCACGCAGCTAATGATATTTTAGTGTGGAATATAGTGATGTCAAGGGTAGCTGCTGCAGGTCTCCTAAAAATGATTGGGTTGGATACAGGTATTCAAATTCTTCATTCAGGCAGTTCTTTTTAATAATTTCTGTAAGGCGTGGTCATTATATTGTGGTGCTACACTGCTACGGGTGATATGTAACAGCAGCTTCAATTTCAGTGTAATATAACTGATACCCCAGGAAGCTTTACAGAACAACCAGTCCAATTACCAGGGTAGTTCTACAAATATTTTTGTATATGATGAAAATAAACCTTTGTTTGTTTGTTTGTTTGACCTGAGTGAATGTTTTTTCAAAGTGTTCAGTCAAAATCAACCAGAGGTATCTCTATATTCACACCTGCCATGGCATGTATGCTGCCAGATAGTTGTTACAAGCCATGCCATATGACGTTTTTGTTTTAACTACATTGTGTGTCTCATGATGTGGTGGTTAGTAATGGGGCCTATGATTGGGACTGTGCAGTTTGTCCAATGTGTGAAATATGTACACTATTGGTTGAACTTCCTAAGTCATACTCACTGGGAATTGCATTGTCACCCATGAGATGACTGAGAACTGGACCAACTGTCAATGCAGATAGTGTCTTGTTGGCTTTGTATCAATGACAAAAATTCTTAATTGTAAAGGTATTATTTACCATTTGCAAATGAAACAAAAACCCTGCTTTAGTACTTTAAGATAGTGCTAAAATGTGAGTATGGGATAGAAACAACCAATGTAAAAATCTTTATCAGTATAATAAATGTTAAGTATTGTTAAATATACAAAATATGAACAATAGATATAATAAGATTGTTAGAATAGGCATTTTTAGAATTAAAATAGAACATTTCTAGAAGACCAGTTTTGAAAAGATCTGACAGTTTGTCTTTTAAAAGCAAATTGCCTACATGTTTTGTCCTTATACGATCTCTTCCTATCTCATTACAGCCATTCTCTCTTTCTCTCTCTACTTTGTTTTTATTGTTGTCATCTTTCCTGCTTTACATCTCTATTCAGGAAGCTCCTTTCCTTCTCTGTCCATTATATCTTGACTATGTCTTGTAGAGGAATAATTCTGTTCTTTATTTCCCTCAACTTTCTGGCTGTCCCAAAAGTGCATGCCCCATGTAGCTTAATCCCTAGCTGAAACCAAGCCAGAACATGCTTATTGTTGGCGGGTCAGTACTGGCACATGGCACACTTCCTGTAAGATGCAGACATACACATAAGGTCATATGAGTGAGTACCCAGAAGATATGTCTGTCCAAAGACTTCAGATAATTCAATTTGCTTAATCCTAACTTATGCAACCCTTGTTTGTGTCTGAATCACATCATTGAGAAAGAACCAAATTGAAAGGTAAAGTGATGATGTTTACTGTAGCAGGGATTGCCAAAACTTGCTTGAAAATTAAAACCAAAAGAAAAGACAGTGAGCCTTTGTGCAGGTGAACTCAGGCTGCCAAGTAGTTGTCTGCTGGGGCATTTGCTCTTCCTTTCAAGCAATCCCTCTCCCAGGTGGCCGGGTAAACTAGCCCGACTCTTATATCTGTCTCTGTTTGGAAGCCAGTGCATTCATTGTCTCAGCTTTTTGATGACGTTCAGGCTGTGCAGTGACTGTTGTGGGGTTGCCAGGGTCGACAAGTTTCTCTGGCGCTTGGAAAATCCCCTGACTCATAAGGAACATAAAGACAGACTTCCACACCCTACAGACAGTGTCACTTCTCAGCTCAAACACTCTGTGTCACCCGTGGACAGTACTCTAGTGAGAAGCACTGCCAGTCTAGTCCAGATCAGACATAAGAGACCATATCCTGAACTCGTACGGCTTGACAAGTGCTGAAAAGTTCAGTCAAGAGTGATGAGAAGTGCTCTTCATCATTTATGAGTGCATGAATGAGTGCCAAAGTTATTGTGGATGATTTGTGGTTAATAAAACAAAGACACCTGCCCCTCTGCATGTTGCAAAGGCTTTTAAACATAAACTGCCAGGAATTTTTACTCTGAATTCATTAATTTCTCTACTTCCACAAAAAAAGTATAACACAACAAAGAACCCAAACAAGCCCAAGGAGTTTCATTGATAAGTACACTTATGATCCCCCTTTTTTCTTTTACCTTTTTCATTATTAGTGAAGAGATAGAAGCAAGAAAGAGATTCTTCCCTTGTAGCCAGTAGATCAAAGTCAAGAATCTTGCTGTCAGCCATGCTCACTGACACCTCATGACAGTGAAGTAACTTTTGGGTGAAGGAAAGGTGGCTCTTATTGATTTTTGATTAAGCCCTCTTGGCCCAGTTAGCATCCTGACACCCACAAGATGCCGATATTGGTCGGCTGGTGGTGTGCAGCCTGCCATGGATGCCCAGCTCTGTGGTCACTCACTTTGCCTTGGCCGCTACCTCCTGCTCTGACATGGAATCCTTCTCTCATTATTTTCTTCTCTGTCCTTTCTCTAAATAGCTCTGCCTCTTTAGCAACCTCAAATGTTTGCATCAAAAAGATGGAGAGAGGAAAGGAGTAGTGGTTGCGGGGGAGGGGGGGGGGGGTAAACACCTGTTCCAAATTCATGTCTTGAACACTCTGAATCTCATGGGACAACAAAGTTCTACTTTGAATGACAATTGGTTTTTATTTCCAATTTGTGAGATATTGTTTGTTGTTACTGAAAATGAGCAAATCAACTTAATGCTTTGATCTGCAAAGAAGTGTTAATAATCTTCAATAAAGCATCTAGTTCTTTCAATGTCAATAATTCTAACAAGTCGTATAAATGTGAGTATTTCATGGGCAAATAATTATAATGGGTTTCTTTCATAACTAGACCTTTTGTAGTAAGTGTTAGATGATCCAGCTAAAAAACAAAACAAGTACAAATTATTCAGCCTAATGTTTGATAGTCATTATTGAATATGCCTGCCTACTGAAATCATATCATAATTGACAAAAATAAAGAGGACAAGACCATTTAACTATGAAAAATTTCATGTTACAGTGACAAGAGGCAAAATGTCGATAATCAGTATGATATGTTTAGCTACTTGAAAGAAACCATAGCAAAGTAGAATCCACACAGAATTTACAGTCATATGATTAATCATTTTTCCAATTAATTTTTTTTTCTTTGTAGAAATTTATGGTCTTGGTAGATAATGTTTCTTGAATGTATGTCTGTGAGCAATTCTGTTTCCAAGATTTAACCCGTTGAGGACGAGTCCCGAGTATACTCGGGCAGGTGTCTATGGGAAATGCGTGTTGTAGCAAAATCAAACCGTCCTCAATGGGTTAATAGAAATACACCAGTGGGAGAAGTAACAATTGCAAATTACTATGTTGTATTTTTAAAGCAAAATTAATGTGGAAAGAGATGTAGTTGGCATCATACCACTGGGGGCTATTTGCAACAAAAGAACAGTGACCTCTGTAAACCCCAATCTAGCGGTGAGCAAATAGATACCTTAGCTAACTCCAAATCCTGAGCCATGACTTTACATGAAAGTTCTGCTTTTTAGGGGGGGGGGGGGGATGGGGGGGGGGGTATGTAGTGAAGAAGGAGTGTAATTCTACCACCTCCCCTGAATAATTCATTTTCATCCAACAAGAGGTGTCTGCCAGTTCCAGAGCTATACTTAATCTTGTGCACTTCTTATGCAGGATTAATGATAATCTGCCATGGTATCTCACAGGCTTTCTGGCCAAGGGGAAGAAGGCTTAGAGTGGATTAGACCATCATGCCACTGTTGATCTTCAAATTCTCAAATGTGCTATCTTTCCTTCTGTCTCTCATTTTTGGGCAAAAGAGGTGCAAAGAAAGTAAAATGATAGAATTTCATGTATTTATATGAAAGCTGTACATGCTTGTAGAGAGGGTTAGGGAGGTAGGAACTCTTCCCACCTCCATGCTTTAAGTTATATGTTTTGAGTTTGATGCTTAGTTTGCTTGCTTACTTCACTTTACCATGCCTGTGGTACTGGATGTGATAATGATGTAGTGTAGGCTGTATTGGTTCTTGCATGGTAAACAGATTCACGTATCACTGTTAAAGGGATGGTACAGTATTGGTGGAGATGAGAATTGGGGCTTTTAAGTTTTTGCAAGATACCAAGAAAACACTTATGATATAGTACAGAGCATACCATTTTAAGAGGAATTCAATGTTTATTTGATGAAAATCGGGTTTGGAATGACTGAAACATCCAAAAACAAAGTAAAACAAAGCGATCGTGATAAAGTGTGGGTCCCACACTTAATTAGAATCACTCTTTTTTGGATATCTCAGCCATTTCAAAACCAATTTTCGTCAAATAAACATTGAATTCCTCATAGAATTACATGCTCTTTCATATTTCATAAGAGGTTTCTCATTATCTCCCCCCAAAAATGTTAGAAACCTGAAATTAGGTCTCAACCAAAACTGTACAATCCCTTTAATGCCTGTGATCCGGGGAGGCAACTTCACTTTGTAAAAGATTTATTTTAATGTGAATCCAGTGCTGGTGGATTGTTTGTGTTTATATGTTGGGGGGGGGGATGTATTATGGTATTCCAACTGCTGATGTGAAGGAAAGCTTTGTGCTTTTCCTTCCTGATATCATGATGGAAGAAAGTGAGAGAAAAAAAGGGTCTTTCATATGTTGATGCAGACATTTTGTTTGTATGATTATGAGGGATACAGTAAGGGATATAACAGTTCTTTACACATCCCTTCTTCTGTGTTAGGGAAATATAACCTATTCATCAACAAATACCAACTCTAGAAAAGTTGAAGCAACGTTCTAGTTGTTGATTAACGCTGGAATAGTTTTGAGCGGCTGGTCAACAAATCATAGATATGGGAGATCACTTGCTTATGAATGCGGTGATGACATATTCGTTGGCAGATTAACATCATCAAGAAGGTTGGGAGCTTCTGGTTGGCAGTGTACACTGGTGCCCCCATCATGATCTCACATCAGAAGCTGTGTTAACCATTAACACTCGGGGAGAGGGAGGAGCTGGGTAGAACCCCCTGGTCCTGGCCTTCTAATCTTCTTTCCAAATATCTTACCTGTCCAAAATACTCAGGGCTGGTTAATTTTAGACATGGAGGAGTGTATGGGCAGTCTTTCATCAAACACTGGATGAATAGCGGTGTCAATAGGGTTCAAGTTTGAGTAAGGGAATGGGGTGATAACATTAGCAGATTTTATCCCTGTGAAGGTTTCCTTCAAGAGATGACTCCAATGGAGCTTGCACTATACAGTCATTGTCTCCTCCATCCCCTTCTCTCCCCTTGCCCCCCCCCCCCCCCCCCACCTTTTTCTCCCATATTTGAAGTCATTCATGGCAGGAAGAAAAGAACTTTGGAATTCCCTGAAAATGGAAGTTTGTTTTTTGACTTAGTATCCCTTATTCAAACATAGAGGAGGTTGACCTACAGTAAACAGTAACTGGCTCCTGTGGTATGTTCATGGGAGGGAAGTACACACTGGTTACAATATCCCCCACCAGTGTGCTCTTTTATATGCCTAGAGTTTGTGTTTAGGAACAAGATTATATCTATGTGCCTAAATGAGAAAAAAAGGTGACTACATGCAAAATAAAAGCAGTGGATGAATTTTGAGCTTGATGTGGTAATAATATTTCACAGATTTAATGATTTAAGGAAAGAGGGAAGTGTGTGCAACACTGAGTAAACTGACTTTTATCTCTTTCCTCTCTTTGTTTCTGATTGTACAGGACCGAAACCAAAGATGGATGACCACTCCCGCATTATTCCTCCGCCCATCCCAAACCCGCCCCATCATCCCTTCGCTGACAGGCTGACCGAGTTCACTCACAACTTTCCAGGCAGCCGCTCATCATCCTGTGCCATCCGTGGAATGCGACCCAACCCCCTGAATTCCTCCACCAACACCTACATGCAGCAAGGTAGGTTTAATCTCAAGGCAGATTCACAAACGAGCATTTTAGGATTGCAGTACAAATATCAGTTTTATTTGTAGCTATTCACACATATCAGAAAGCGAAGAACTGTGCCTAAGCAATGACTAGAGCGTGACCTAGGACACTCTCACCCCAGGCCCTGTGCAGCAAATTTCTTTCTTATTTGTGGACCATTCATACAAACTGTGCAAGACATATGGACTGTAAAGATGGATATTTTCACATGAGTATTTTTTTTTATTTTTTTTTTTATTTTATTTTTTTTGCGCTCTGCCAACCAAGATGAATTTCATGTGATTTTAATTTCACAGAATCAAGATGTTACATAGTGGTACAGCCTTTGTACATATAACAAGCAAAATTATTCACCTTCTTTTTTTGGGATGCTAGTTTCTGGTCATGCAAAATGTGCAAAAATTTCCTCCTTAACAGTATCATATTGCGAGGGTTTCAAAAATATAGAAGTGGACTCATTTAAGGATAGCAATGCAGATCGCGATAGTTAATGTTTTTTGGTTTTTTTTTTCACACATCTGGAATTATTAGTTTTTGCATCATGTTGCAAATATTTTTTTAATGTTAATTCTGATGTGTGTGAGAAGAGGGCTTCTCCCTGATTTTCACAACACTAGACGTAGTCTGTTTTCATGTGGTTTACAAATTTGAATGTGAGCATCCTAAATTCAATTACTTTTCAAGTAAAGAAACCTCCAAGGGCCCATGTTTTGAAACACAGGAAGGACTGCCATGGTTAATGCAATTGCAGTAACCATAGAAATAAATAAGGTACTCATAATCGATAGAGTACACCCAAACTGACACCCAAGTGACTGCAGTTACTGTTGCAAGGTGCAATAATGCTGTCGTTTATTGTGAACAATTGTAGAATGTGCAAGACTTAACATGGTACAACAATTAGTTCAGCAGTATGAAGGAGTCTTACAATACTTTTCACACATCAAGTAAAGCAAGTAGTAAAGCAAGTAGTAATTGCGGCATGATTTTTTTTTTTTTTTTTTTTTTTTGCGATGTGGAGCCGACAGCCTTCTTCGCGGCATGCAATTTTCAAAAATTGCCACTTGCATTCAATGCATATAGTGTAAGTAAACAAGAACTTGTGTTAAAATTCACATCTTCACTTCAATTCACAAATTACTTGTTTTACAGTATTGTAAATGGGTGTACGGTTGTACTTGAGGAAAGCTTTGTCTTATCACTCTGATGGTGAATTTATTCCCCTATTTTGAATTTATTCCCTCATTGCATTGGATTTTGTTTTTAAAGCATATCAAGTCATACTCGGGGCCATGTGTAAGCAGATATGTTTATGAACAAACACTTGTGTAAAGGGCAGTGAGAAGAGATAGCTTAGAATAACTTTTGTTGTCTGACAGCTAGTCTTTTGTGATGAAGATGGAAACATTAACAAGGTACTGTCTGCCTGCCGAGGGAAGACAATTCCACCGATGAGACACAGAGTACCGTAATAGCTTCGAGCAGTGTTCTTGCAAGAGTGCGGCGACTGCATGATGATAAGGGGAAGAGAGAGAAAAAAAAAAAAGGGGGGGGAATGCTAGGAGAGCCTGGCTTTCCAGCAACATGAATCCATACACTCATGTGCTCATTATGCAAGAGAGAGTCACTCTGAACGGCCGGTCATTGACACAAGAGAAAGGGAACCGGCCCGGTATCTTATTTGTTAAGGTTAAGAGGGACGGGGGAATGTTGGCAAGAGGTGTCTGTTGCATGGCAGAACACAGAGGTAGCTATTTGTACGTAAAAAGAGTCAGGAAGCCTCTAACTCTACGTGTGGTAGCAAGAGAGGAATGACAGTTATTTCTTCAAAGAAGCTTGTGGTGAAGGAATCAATGACAATATTGCACTAATGGTAAACACTATTCTACCTAAACGATTGCAATATCTTTTATACCTGCCAACTTTTTGTTCGATGGTTTAAATTAAAGCATGAATAGAATGGGTTTGCGGGGGGGGGGGGGGGAACAGTTCATCAATAAGATAGGCCTACATTCTACTTATTTTGGATGTTCAAAATCTATGGCACAATGATGAGTGTTACTATGAGATGAAACAAAAATATATATATAGCTTTATACAAAACACTAAATCAAAATGATTGTTAATCAAAGTAAACACATGGCAGACCAAAAATCAATATGAGTATGAGAAAAGAGGACAGTGAAAATAAGACAATGGCATTGCAAAGGCAAATGCTGATTTAAGTGAAGTATTGTATTTCAAGAAAGCTACAATGTGATTCCAAGAGTATTGGACAAGGCTGACTAATAGTTTGAATTGCCCAGATAAAAACAAAACATAAAGGTTCTTTTTTTTCATACTAGAGTCTGTTTTGTATGTATATTGCCAATAGCGAAAATCAATGGCAATCGTTAGACACAAGCTTGGGAAAGTTAGCGCAAGCTGCATTTCCGCTTTACAGCTTCCACGCTGGGCTTTCTTACTTGCGGTTGCTGGGGAGCTAGTAGCTATCTTGTCCTCTTCCAATCTTGTGTAGGGATAGAACTTTGCAGTCTGTATATCCCAGTGGCTGGACTTTGAACCAATTACACGAAACAAAGGTATCATGCTGTCTACCTGGTTTCCAGTAACACCAGTTTCTTATCCTCCTCCCCCCCCCCCAACTAATTTAAACTGAATTGGTGTGGCTTTCATTTTGACTGGCTACCTTACATGATCCCGCTCAGTCAAAGTTTTCTTTTGAACAAGAAAATATGAGACAAACAAACACAAATTGCACATGAGAAGACGAGACAAGAAAAACACAACTTGAAATCAAATACAGTGAACCTCACATGCTGGGGAATGAAGTACTGCACTGTGTATCCAGTGTTTTTTTTTTTGTGCGTGTGTTTGTTTGTATTTTTCCTTCCGCAAAATATGTGGGAAAACCTTGAGATACACTAAATTAAGAAATAACAACAGTAAGAAATGCACTGTCTGGAAAGAGATGATTCTTTTTTTTAAAGCAGTGACATAAGCCATTGGTATCACAGTACAACTAATCAAGAGGGATTACATGCAAGAGGAAATTTGTCATTTGAATGATATTAGTAAAAAGAAAATCACTCAAATTATGATTTAGTAGGACGTGTGTAATCAAACCAGAATCATGATTAAAATTACAATCACAAAATCAAATTCTACTCTGGAGGTGAAGTCTATTGAAAAAATGATTCAAATCACTGTATAGATTCTCTTGTATATGGCTCAACCACTACAGCATGATTTGGGAGGCGGAGTTTACTACATGACCACGGATAAACCGCGTACCACACAATCATGTGCTATAGATAGTTTGTACTGTGGGTTGATGCATAGTTACCACTGCACTCTGTAACTCAAGATTTTTGACTGACATGGCAGAGGATTTGGAGGCACCTCCTTTCAAGAATTTACAGTCAAATCATGGTTTTCGAGGTGCCATATGTACGGTCCGATCATTCTCATAACCAACTACAATCATCTTTCTAATCTTAATTCCAATGTATAACATTTTTTCTCTTGTGTGTAACCACTGTTATTGTCGTGTGATAATGAAATACAAAGTTCAATGCCTAGCTCACCGTCATCACATCGTCCTTGTATGTCTAGAAGTGAAAGCTATTTGTAGCACTTGATTTCTATCACGATGAGAAAGAGCTAGCTGT